>NC_066523.1:8214165-8224165 GCF_024679095.1 Eriocheir sinensis | reverse complement strand
GAGAGGAGAGGAAGTGTTGTAGCTGCACGTTTGTTTTCTTTTTTCGATAATTTACGTCCCTCATATCCATTACCGGCGGGAGTAACGTTAATAGAATATGCCGGGACGGTGAGGACGACTCGAGAGGGGAGGAGGTGTTGGATGCTTAGTGAAATGTGTGTGTGTGTGTGTGTGTGTGTGTGTGTGTGTGTGTGTGTGTGTGTAAGCTAGGGATGAAGAAGGGAGATGTGGGTTGGAAAGAAAACCAAGGAGAGGAAATGAGAGGAGAAAAGGGGAGGCAGTAAAAGGAAGGGGAGATAAGGAAGGAAAAGAAAGGAGAGGGGAGAGGGGAGTAGAGAAAGGGGAGGGGAGAGGGGAATAGGGAGAGGAGAGGAGAGCGGGGAATAAGTAGAGTTGAGAGGAGAAGGGAGTGGGGAGTAGGGAGAGGGGAGGGAGTAGGGAGAGGAAGGTGGAGTGGGGAGAGGAGGGTGGAGTGAGTGAAGAGTGGGTAGAGAGGTAAAATGGAGAGAGAGAGAGAGAGAGGAGAGAGAGAGAGAGAGAGAGAGAGAGAGAGAGAGAGAGAGAGAGAGAGAGAGAGAGAGAGAGAGAGAGAGAGAGAGAGAGAGAGAGAGAGAGAGAGAGAGAGAAAGCCTTTGAGGTGGAGGAGAGTGTATGGGCGAGCTGGAGTTAAGGGTTGAGGCGGCGGAGGAGGAGGAAGAAGAAGCTGGAGGAGGACGAGGAGGAGGAAGGGAAGGTTAAGGAAAAATAATAAAAGGAGGGGAAGGGTAATAGGTCTCTTATCTCGGCCTTGTTGAACGCTGAATAAGATGCAAGAGTCATTCCACGGCGACGCAAGAGGTGAAGAGGAGATGAGACGAGGACCCCTGGAGACGAGGACCCGTGGAGTGAGGCGAGGGGCGACGACAGGTGAACGACAAACTGTGTGCTACCTGTGCTATACCTGGCCCCCTAGTGAAGCATAAGGGCCACGATTAGCGCAACACGCCAGAGTGCAGAGTATTATTATTATTATTTTTTTTTATAGTAAAGGAAGGTGCTCAAGGGCAATAGATAAACACAAAGAAAGCCCTCTATGCGCTGCTCCTGTAAAACCAAGTAAGGAAGAAATACGGAGCTGGTGTTAACTTCGGACGAAACTGATAACCGAGGTGAGGTAATGTACCTCTTATGGTACTCAGATGACGCATTCAGAATCACATATACGATAATGGGGTAAAAAATAAGAAATCAATCGTGTATTAAAGTCATTTGAAGCATAACCTAAAACAAAACATGGTACAGTAAAGTAAATCAACTCGAACAGCTACATTTACTTTAACGAATGAGCGTCCATCCACGCCGAGCATTTCTTGACTCGAACAATGAAAAAAAAAGAAGAGAAAAGGTGGAGGAAAAAATATAATGGTTTCTCCTCTTGTCTCCCTCTACAGCGCCTCTCCGCCCCTTCCCTTCAAAGACCCACACACGCTCTTCCCGCCCCGAGGGTAGACAAAGAAAATATAACATCCCCTCCCGAAAAAAAGCTTCCATATTTACGCCTCGCCTCGACCCACTTCTGGCGCCATAAAGTTAATCTGCATCTGTTGGGTAACAAAGACCTTCACCAACAGTGGTCCTCCGCGTATTCCAGATATTTGTGTCGCTTTACCTTTCTCTTTAAAAGTTTTTATATATGTAAATTCTGTTAGTCTTCAATATCAGAATTTTAAAGAATGGTAAACCTCTTCGAACTTTTTCCCTCATACTTTTTTTTTACAGGAAAGGAGGCAGCTCAAGGTAAAAAAAAGAAATGAATGACCCGGCTGGCCCTGCTCTCCCAAACAGTGGATATGTTATTTAAAAGCATTTAATAAATCACTCTGTATTGGTTGCATTATCCAAGTATGACACTATTCTTTTGTGATTTTACGTTGTCTTTCATCTACCTATTTTCCTTTTTTTATATTCTAAACTTTCACTCATCACCTTCATTTTTTTTTTTTTTTATCTGCACGGCCGCATCCAACATGAAAGTCACGGTTTTTAATATCTTTTCACAAACAAAGGAGCTGTCGGGTCCATCCACTCCCCTACTTAACAACTCCATTTGGCCGTCATCACCCCCCCACCCCCGGCAAACCACCTCTCGATCAGATACGCGGCGATGCGATACACGCGATAGATGAACACGTCAGCGCCCTTATCTCCATCCCAGCCTGAGCCTCCCGTAAACAGTGCGCGTGTTTATCTCCGACAAATGAGTCTTTGTTTTCCCACGGCGGCGCACCAGTACGGGCGATAAGGATGCGCTACTCACCACAAATACCTCCTGACCTGGTAAATGTAACAATGAACGTTATGTAACACCCCAGCGACACGTGAGCTCGGAAAGGCTTATATTTTTTTTCAGCAAGCATTGAATGATAAAACGCAGTGGTATCCCGCGACCATAATACTGGAGTGATTACCAAATCTAACAATAAACCCCGTTATCTTGTGAGCATATGATTCTTATACCCCCAGACCACGACAAAACGATGATACAAGGCCACAGTGACACAATGACCACTGAACAAAATATAAAACGTTACGATATACGGCGACCATGAAAGTCAGCAACATCATCATCACCCAGGACTGTCATGGCAACATTTTCCCCTCCACCCTTTCACTCCGCGCCCTGAAACTCGCACGGCATAAAAAAGTAAACATGTTTTATTTGTACAGCGCTGATCCCCGCGACGCGTCGTGACTCGCTTCCTCCTTTGCTCCTGAATCCTTCCTCTTCGTAAAGGCTCTTCCAGGAACGTTTAGCGGCTCTCACGTTCACGTCTTGCCTTAAACCGGGAAGCTGTTCCTCCTCCTCCTTCTCTCCCTCTCGTTCTCCTTCCACCCTAACGCCTCTCCACTTGGCCAAGTTGTTACATAATTTACGCCACAAACTCTTTGCTACTAATACCTTCCTCCTCCTCCTTCTCCTCTCCCACACGGCATTTCCTTTGTCAGTTTCCCCGACAAATGCTTCTGCCTCACTATTCATACTTTCGAAGGGCATTTACACTCCCGAGGTTCTCTCCCAAAAAACACCCAGAGAAAGAAAATAACAAGTAAAATGCCAAAAAGGAAAAACGGTTCAGATTTATCTTTACTTTCTGGTCAGGGCGGTGAAAAACATTCGCTCACTCCTGACTTCCCTGAATGGCTTCGCAGTTGCCCCATTTCTGGTCAAAGCCAACCAACCGCCTGCCATCCCATACACTACTGCTTCCCCTCCCTCCTCCTCCTCCTCCTCCTCCTCCTCCTCACCTCACAGCCCCTCTCATGCCCTCATTCCCTTCCCTTCCTCCCTCGGTCCTTTCTGCCTTTCCACTCTCGTCCCTTCCTTCCTCCCTCCCTTCCTCTCCTGTCGCTGACTTCCTTCCTTCTGGTCTTCTTCCTCAACCGTCCTTCCCACCACATCCTCTTCAAATAGGCGTCTCTACCTGACCCAAATCTCGATCGACATCACTGCCATTACTTTTTTTGTGTGTGTGTTGATGTTTAGACCACCTTAGACCCCATAAAAAAGTCCTCAAACTCCACTTAAATAATTAGGCAAACGATTTCTTTATCCTTTGTCTTTTTTTTACTTATCTTCCTTCTCCTCCTCTTGACAGCAGCAACAAGCACCGCCTCCCCAACCCATGATGCTGAATGACGGCACAGCGAAGGGCGTTATTTATCACTGCGCTCCTGACAGAATGTATTTGTGTAATTATGTGAGCGACAGGAAGCTGATGAAGGAAGGGGAGACTCTTTCCCTTAACGCCGCCGAATCGAGCCACCAGGATATCCGCATCCATTTTTACAGGAGCAGGAAATGAGGTGAATTACTCATACATAGCGCCGGCGTGACCTCTTCCTTCTCCTTTTTTCTCTTTCTTCTCTTGCTCTTTCTCTTCTTCTTCCTTTCCTCCTTCTCAACCTTACACGTGTACTGACCGACTCATTAATCGTTGTGTGTGTGTGTGTGTGTGTGTGTGTGTGTGTGTGTGTGTGTGTGTGTGTGTGTGTGAATGCGCAAAATCCAGTACTACGCCCTCCCCCCCCCCTCCTTATCGCGACCAATCGATTCTTGAGATACGACGCATTATCAAATCTATCTCTTATCTATATGTACCGAAAGCACACACAGGAAGCAACTCCATGAAACACACACACACACACACACACACACACACACACACACACACACTTTAACACAACAGACGCTCCTCCCCACACCATGACCACCACTACCACCACCACTGCCACTACCCCCACCACCACCACTATCAACCCCCCCCAATCTCCCCCCCCCCCCCACCGCCACCTCGTCCACCCCATTTCCCCAGCAGGTGAAGGCATACACGGGAGTGAGTGTCCGGAAACGAGGATAACGACGCCTCCTGCGACTCCTTGATGGCGAAATTACACCTGAGACACGTGGCTCCTACCTGGAACGAGGAGGCCATGAAGGTGAAAGGGGAGGAGGAGGAGGAGGAGGAAGAGGAAGGATGGAGGGGGAGGAGGAGAGGCAACAGGGTGAAGGTGAGGCGGCAGGAGGAAGGGAAAGGCCAGGTGAAAGGAAGGGAGAAGGGAGAGAGACGAGCGGGAGATGAATTAACAAAGGGAGAGGGAGACAGGCAGGCAGGCAAGCGTTGAAGCCACATTGAGGGGATGAGGGAGGAGGTGAGAATGATTGAGTGGAAAAGGGGGCACTACAGAGAAGGAGGAGGAGGAGGAATGGCACTAAAGGGGCGATGATGGGCTTGATCACTACGCTAAGGGGGGTAAGAGGAAGGAAGGGAAAGAGAGACCGAGAGAAGGGGTGGATCAAGGGAGTGAGGGAAGGACATATGACAAGGAAGGAAGGAAGGAGATGGAGGCGACTGCACAGAAATAAAGATGGGAAGTAGTGAAGAAGGAATGAAGAAAAGACATGAGGTAGTGGTGAAGGTATAATAGAGGAGAATGAATGGTTGACGGATGAGAGGAAAGGGACGCGGGAGGAAAGACCATGTGCTTGGGAGGGTAGAAGACGAGTGAGTAAGTTTTGAAGAAGGGAAGCAAGGAAAAAGAGGGAAAGAAAATGTGAGAGGGACGAGAAGACGGATGAATGAAAGGAAATAACTGTAGAAAGAAAGAAATGCATGGAAAGAAGAGAAAGAGAAATGAGATGACTGGTGGATGCATGGATGAAAGGAAATAAAGAAGAAATAAACAAATGGAAAGAAAAAGAACGAGAAGACCGATGGAAGAATGGATGAAAGGAAAGAAAGGAGGCAGAAGGGAAAAGACGAAGGAATGTGCATAGGGGAAGACCACGGAAGGGAGGTAGAAAGGAGGACGAAGGAAGGGAAGGAGAATGTGTATAAGGAAGGAAGGCAAAGACCACGGAAAGCAGGTCGGAAGGAGGAGGAGGAAGAAGAAAGGGAAGGAGAACACGCAGAGGGAAGGAAAAGGAAAACCGCGGAAGAAGGAAGAAAAGAAGGGGAGGAGAACGAGTATAGAGGAGGAAGAGGAATACCAAGGAAGGTAGGTAACAAAGGAATGAGGAGGGGCGGTTGATTTATATACATTAGCTGCACCAATCATATCAATCTGAGCAACATAATTTGATACCACCACCACCAGCAGAACGTATTAAATTCATTATGCACTGACCAATTGATTATATTACGCACTCCAAGCACTGAATTGCCAAACTGGTGAATGAGTAAGAATATAAGTGAATGGGCGTATCAGGAAGGAAGGGAAGGAGGGAGAAAATGAGTGGGTAAGGAGATGAGTACGTGAAAGAGGGGGAGGGGGGTGAAGAAAATGAGTAAATGAGTATGTGAGGGAAGAAAGGAAGGAGGGAAGGAAGGTGAGTGAGTGAAAGAGGGAGGGAGGGAGTGGAGAAGAAAGCGAGTGAATGAGAAAGTGGATGAATGAGTGAGGGAAGGAGGGAGGAAAGGAAAGAGTGAACACGTGGATGAGTGAGCGAGTGAGCAAGTGAAGAGGGAAAATGAAAGGGTGAGTGAGTGAATGAGGAAGTGATTAAGTGAGCGGAAAAGTAACCGAGTGGGGAAAGTATAAATGCCACAAAAAAAAGGGAACCCACCTGATCCTACCTGTACCAAAAGTAGATCAATTACCTGTGAGCCTATAAACCCCGGGAGAGAGTCATATGTAATTACCGATAAAGCAATGACGAGAGAGAGAGAGAGAGAGAGAGAGAGAGAGAGAGAGAGAGAGATCACCTATGACGTGTATGACAAATGGTTAAAGTATAAAATTCTCAGTATTCTCGTTATGTGACTGTATGGGAACAATAACTCTCTCTCTCTCTCTCTCGTCCTGGTTGTGTAGCGCCGGAATTACATATATTAGCCTACTGATTTAATATGCTTGACCACATTACTTTAACCATCATTGTAATAAAATCCGTATACTATATTCACTTACCGGCGATTTCTGCTTTTTTTCATCAATATCTGAGTAATGTTTTCTTTTTCTATATAGAGTACGGACATCTGCAATCACAGTATATAATTATAAAGCTGCCACAGTTGCACACGTTAATAGCTGTATATCTAATGGGTTCGAATAAGTGTTCGCAATAATCATGTCTTCAGCAACTTTCCTTTTCCCAGTAGTTAAAGATTATCACATCAACAGCGTCGACCAAGAACACCATTAAACATATCGTGAGAACTACTGTCTTCATTACTATTAGCACGACCACCAACACCGTCACCCCACACACACACACACACACACCTCTACCACCATCCTCCCCCACCACTGGCTAGCAAACCCCTAATCACTACTCTCACCATCACCACCCATTTCTCTGCACCATGACCACCACCATCAGACCCGCCACAGCCATCACCATGAGCACCACCATCATCACCACTGCCGTCACCGCTACATTCCCTCACCCCACCATTACTACCAATATCGTCCCCTAACCATAACCTGTTCACCCTTTACACATGCCGCTCAAGCCCTCGCCGTGGACCCCCTAATATTAGTCCCATTACTATGTTAACAGCCGATACACTCTCCCTTACAAGGCAACACAACCATCTCACTTGTATTGCCATCATTGCCAGTAGTTGGTGTTCATTGCAGGCTTACTTTACTCTTTATTCTAATTTAACGTCTTGCTTATTTTCTTTTCCTTCTTCTTTTACTACTACTACTACTACTACTACTACTACTACCTACCCAACTCATCCTTCTCTGCAATTTACGTTTTTCCTTCCTTCACCTAGTTCACCTTTTTCCCCACCATTCTTACCACCCACGACCATAACCACCACCAACCCATCAGAGTTAAGACCAGCTCAACTATTATTACTACACTGTTGCCAACCAGAACCATTCCGGAACACACCCATTCATTTCACTTCTATCATTATTCTCAACCTCCCTTTCCTTTCCCCTACCACTCCAGTTAATAAGCTTCCTCTCAACTACCACTACTTCCTTACCTCATGCTAACCAACCACCCCACTCCTAACCCATTCAATTCACTATTCCCATTATTTCCAACCTCCTCCTCCTCCTCTTCCATTTCCTACCATTCCAATTGCCTTGCTTCCTCTCCACCACCACTACTTCCAAACCTTAATCCCCACTCCTACCATTGTCACCAGGCCCTTCCCTACCATTACCTACCCTTGCACTAGACTTCTTCACCACATCTATTTATACGTAACCATTCATCTTGTATTCCTCGTCCTCCTACCTGCTCTCCTCCAGCCATAACCAGCCTCCCACCTCCCTCTTCTCCCCCCCCCCCCCGTCTATTCTTTCCCCCCTCCCTCCCCTCATCTTCTCTAACCACTACCACTTCCCTTTTTCCCAAGAGTCATTTACAAGGCAACCCCAAAACCACTCACCATCGCCTCCCTACAATCTCTGTTACCAAGACCGCCCGCCACCACCACCACAACTACCACTACAATCACCACCACCATCGACGTATCCATTACTACCACCACCAGCTGGCACTCACCTCCACCACTGTCACCACCAATCCACCACCATTAGCTTCCTTTCACCTAATCAACCACTTCCATCATTTTTATCAGCACCCATCACTCCTACCATCACCTACTCAAGTAATAAGTTAAGACGACATCCTTCAATCGATCTCTTTCACTTCTTTCCTTCACCAACATCACTACATAACAACAAAAAAAGAAACGACCCATTTTTATCATCAAACTCTAAGTAACCACTCTCCCTAGTCAACCATGTATGTACTGTTCCTTGTTCATCCTTCATACTCACCACCATCACCATCACCACCACCACTGCCATTATCACCACCAAAAGCAACGCACCGACACCAACATCACCGTTATCATCAACTCAACCAGGCATCAATGTTCCCTTCCCGTCCTTCCCAACCCCAACCACCACCACCACCAACACCGCTATTATCACCACCAAAAGCAACGCACCGACACCAACATCACCGTTATCATCAACTCAACCAGGCATCAATGTTCCCTTCCCGTCCTTCCCAACCCCAACCCCAACCACCACCACCACCAACACCGCTATTATCGCCACCAAAAGCACCACCACCACCACCACCACCCCACCCGGCGGTCATGGAAGAAGCCGGGCCCGCCGCGTCCTGACCCGGCTACAGGAAATTCTCTGACTCAGATAATGGTTCTGGTGGGCTGTGGGCTGCCTGGGGGCCCAACGCCGGCCTAACCTGGGGGTAATGGCCGTTCTGGGGACACTAAAATTTGTTGTTGAGTCTCCTGCTGGCGCTGTTATGGCGGTCGTGGCCGTGGGAGGAAAGTGACTGTGTTTTTGCCTGACCTTATCCTCCTTTCTTCCCTCGGCGGCGGGCAAAAAATGGCTGGCTGGCCGTGGAGCGCATTTAGGGACGTGAATGAGTGATTGATGACAATGGCGTCTCGTTTATTTGTGTGTGTGTGTGTGTGTGTGTGTGTGTGTGTGTGTGTGTGTGTGTGAGTAGGCCTAAACAGGGCATGATGGAGGAGGCAAGCAAGAGATGAATGTATAATGTTATGTGTGTGTGTGTGTGTGTGTGTGTGTGTGTGTGTGTGCAAGTGTAGGGTGTGTGGAGGTAGTGCAAGTGAAGGTTTGATAGGTATAGTGGGAATGTGTTTATCATTGAGTCTGCAAAGGTGATGCAAGAAGAAAAATAAGGACATGAAAACGAGAACAGTATTGAACACAAAGAACAAAAACAAGAAAAAGAAAAAGAAATGAGAGAAAGGAGGACTAAAAAAATAGAGGAAAAAGGATAAAAAAGGAAGGAAAACTAGAAGAAAAACACACACAAAAAAAATAAAAAAGGAAAAAGGATCCCCTAAAAATAGACGAAAGAAGACAAAAAAGAGGAAGGATTTTTTTCAAACAAATCGAAAACACGTTTCAAATTATCGCCTAAAACTCACCAAGGCCAGCTCTAAACAAATCATTGAAAACTAGGCCTTATTACACACACACACACACACACACACACACACACACACACACACACACACACACTCGAGGTCAAAGCTACCGAGACTCATTTACACTGATTCACGGTCGCTTCCCTCCAACGAAACATCATTACGTGGGTGTTATGCAAGTCGGCGGGAGCAAAAGTCTTCTCCTTCATAACACCTCCAGGCCTCTCTCCTTCCCTTCCTCCCTCTCTCCCTCCATCCACCACATACGCCTACACTAGAATCTCCTCCTCCTCCTCCTCCTCTTCCTCTTGCTCCGCTTTCTCCTCCTCCTTCTAATCATCATCCTCTTTCATGTCCTCCAACTTCACTTCCTCATCATTTTCCTCCTACAGCTGTCACTGAACCAAATTCTCCTCGTAATCTTTCTTCGTAATTCCTCTTCCTTCCTTCTCCTTCTCTCCCTCCTTCTCCTCCTACCAGTTTCCCTCACTATCCCGTTCGTGTTATCTAACCAACAATTTCTTCCCTTACCTATTTAGGCCTCTCTAAGTTCCCTTACCTTC
>NC_066523.1:8174165-8209165 GCF_024679095.1 Eriocheir sinensis | reverse complement strand
GGGAGTGTTTGTTGTGTATGGCATTAAGAAAATTAGTGCAAGGGAAAAGAGAGGGAGGAGATGGCAGGGGTGTTTACAGTGGAAGGGATGGAGGGGGGTGGATGCAGGGGAGATGAGGGGCGGGAGGGCGAGGAAAGAATAGATGGTATAGATGCGGGGAAAAGGAAGGATGATGTGGAAGGATGTTTACAGGAATGGATGGTATGTTCGCATGAAGGAGGATGTGGTGAGGGTGCATGAGACTGTTACTAAAGAAATGTGAATGTAAGGATGCAGGTAGAAGGGAGAAAGGGAGGGAAAGTGTGTGGGAAGATGTTTACTATGGATGGGATGAAGGACTGGAAGCAAGGCAGGCAAGGTATGGAGGAGAGGGAGGGAAGGCATGGGAATCTGTTTAGGTGGAAAGAATTCAGGTAGGATGCATGGAGAGGGTGTGGGAGGATGTTTACCGTGGAAATAATGGCCTTATGGGTGAAGGGAAGGGCAGAGGGAGGGGTGAGAGGGGGGGCAATACATAATTCAGGGTTCCATGGGAGCGACGAGACATCCGGATGGCAGCACAGTAGAATATTCCATGGGCGGCCGAGTCACATGAATACAAGATTAACCTACATGGGAAAATATCGAAAATAATTCTATTGGATTTTTTACGGAGGCGGCAGCGTTATGTATTAGTCAGTCAGTGTAAGTCAGTCAGTCAAGCAGTCATCTAGTCAGTCACTCTCAGTCAGTCAGTTGATTAATCAGTCAATCAGCTAGCCAATGGATTATTCATAGAGTTTGTAAGCCAGTCAATAATTTTGCCAGTCAGATAGTAAGGCTGTTACTTGGTCAGTGCAAGTCAGTTAAAACCAGTTTCAAAGTTAGACGGGAAGCTAATCAATCAGTGAGTGTGTAACCTAAGTCAGTCACTCGGTTAGTCACTTCACCAGTCTGTCAGTTAGTAAGTATATAGGATGTGTGTGCCGCTTTGTCTTATTATGATCATATTATATAAACTTATTTTTCCTTTTAGTTACTCCATGCAATCATTAACATCTTAACCAGTCATACGCAGGGCCATGCAGGATGCCACTCTTGCCTTTGTGCACATGACTGAAGGGAAACCTCTGCACACACACACACAAAAAAAACGGACTCTCCATGCGGTGTCTTATGATTTATATTACACAATGGAAAAAAACCCACTGCACTAACGGAAGAGAGAAAAAAATACATGGAGGAACGTCACAATACCCTGGCCCGGTTTGCATAACGGTAAAAATATGCACTTCTTTCCCTTCCATTCTCCCCCTTCCCCCCCTCTCTCTCTCCCTCTCCCTCTCTCTCTTCCCCTGGTTCTCACCTTCTAATCCCCTCTGTAAAGGTTCAGGGGATCAGCGGGCGGCACGAACCGTTCAAAGCGACATATTATTTACATTCATAAAGAACAGACTATGCACCTCCCCCCCTTGCCCTCCCTTTTTTCCTTCCCCCCCTCTGACCGTCACCTCCTCCCTTTTTTATCCTCTCTCTCTCTCTCTCTCATAACATTTCCCCTCCATTCGTTCTCTCAGCTCCCCTTCTTCTTTGCATCACTGCCCCTCTCTTCTCTTTCCCCTCTTTATCCCTCTGTTCTCCCTGCCAGCCCTTATCATCCTCTTCCCTCTTTCTATTTTCCTTTCACATCCTCTTTCGTAACTCTTTCCTATCCCATGGTCAGTCTTCTCTCCATCTTGATATCCATCTCTCCCTCTCTCTTATCTCTCTCATGTCTTCCTTCTCTCCCTAGACTCCTCTTGTGCTTTCTCTCTCCGTCTTTCTCACGCTCCTCTCTCATTCTCTATCTCTTCATCCATACAAGATCCATCACACGATCACTCTCATCCATCACCATCCATTCATCTATTACCTAACTATACTCGTTCCACTCTTTTTATTCCCCTTTTTCATACTTCTTGTCTCTCCTTACCTTCCTCTCCTTCCTTACTCCTCAGATATCTCTCCCTCTTCCTCCTATTGAACTTCCTATCCGTCTCTGTTCCTTGCATGTGCTCCTACCGTCCTTTCCCTCTCCCTCACCTTCCTTCCTTCACCCACCCAACCTCTCCTCTCCCTCCCTCCCGTTTCATCCCATCCAGACTCCATCACAGGATCGCTTCAATTCATCTCCATCTATTCATCTGCATGTCCGCCCGTCCCCTACCCTTCGCCCGTGCATCTCGCCTCTCATCACAGCAGCGGCTCGTCCCAAGGGCCCCGCGGCGAGGATGGGTCGGGGGCCAGGCAGTGATGAGCGACGGGGAGGCTTGAGGGAAGATGAAAAGATTGCGGAGGTGAAGGAAAGATGGAGCACGAGTAGAGGAGAGGAGATGAGGGGGAAGGAAGCAGAAGGAGGAAGGAGGAGGAGAGAAGGCAGGGAAGAGAACGGTTAGCTAAAGTTTCTGGTGAGTTTAGAGAGGATGCCGAGGGGTGTAAAGGCTTGCTGGTATAGGAAGAACGTGAAGAGGAAAAAGGAACACAAAGGAATGAAAGGTAAATACAGGTGAAGGAAGGATGCAATAAATACAACACCTGGTAATTAGGCGACACGGAAGCCATGCAGGAAGGTGAGGCAGCACAGGAAGAAATACGAAGCGGAAAAAAAAGGTGGAGAGAGTCAACAATAGGCGGAAAATAGACGCATAATACAGACAGCAAAATTAGAAGCGTGCAACAAGCGAGGCGGAGGAGATACAAGAGGAGGAAGCCGGGACCGGAGGGAAGGGAAGCGAGGGGAAGAGAGGAGAGGAGGTAAACATAAAGCAGGAAGGGCCGGCGAGAGGGAAATTAATTTGAAAGGGTAAAGGAGTCAATCTGAGGGAAGACTGCAGAAGAGAGAAAGGAAGAGAGGGGAGAGAGAGGAGAGGAGGAGGAGAGGAAGGAAGGAAGGAAGCAGGGGAAAGAGGAAAAGATAAGAGAGGAGTGAGGGATAGTTTGTCAAGGGAAGAGGGTAAAATAAAGCAAAATAAGCCAGGAAAAATATTATAAAGTCGAAAAAATTAAGAGAATTAAGATGTGGGTAGAAATAAGACAATAAGAAACAAATCCACAAAAAAGATACACACAAAAAATGGACCAATAAACGCAAAAAAATAAAAAAGTTTAAAGTTCTCAAAAAGTCGTATCACATAATATGATAAAGGAAAAAAACAAAAAACAAAATTAGTACCAGCGTCTCATTTTTAAGTCGTGTGTTTATCTATTATGTACCGTGCCTCCCTCCCCTCCCCTCCCCTTCCCCCCTTTAGCGGTGCACTCAGACCGCCTCGTCACCTTCCATCAACACTGCTTCCTCAATGGGGTGGAGAGCGAGGGGCTGAGGGGCGAGAGAGGAGGAAAACAAGGGAAAAGAAGAAAGGTATGCTGAGGAGAGGGAGGGAAACAGGAAAGGCAGAGAGTTTGAGAGGAGGAAAACAGGGGAGAGGAGGGAGGTAAGGTAAGGTGAGGGGAGGGAAAAAGGGAGGGTAAGGGCTAGTATATGAGTGGAGTAGGAAGTAGGAAGTAGTAGTAGTAGTAAAAAGATAAAGCAGAAAGAGGGAAAACGGGAAGAAAACTAGGGGAAAACGAAAGTAGTGGGAGCAGGGGATGTGAAACAGAAAGGGTAGAGGGAGGGGGGAGGGAGATAAGGAAGGGTGAGGGGAGGGAAAAAGGTAGAGCGCTAGATTGTATGAATGGAGGAAACCAGAGGAAAGAGATAAGGCGAGGTGAAGGAAGGAAAAGAAAGAGAAGAGAGCTTGAGAGAAGGAATAGAAGGGAGAGAAAGAAGACAAAGGAGAGTAAGGGGAGGAAAGGGGAGGTTACAGTACAGGGAGGGAAAGAGACGGAGGGAGAGGGGAAGGGAAGAAAAAGGCTGCAGAGTAAGGGGAGCAGGGAAAATAGGGGATAATGCTAAGAGAGACATGGGAGCGTATAAAAAGAGAAAGAGGGAGCTTATAAGGTAGAAAGGGGACACAAAAAGGGGGAAACAAAGAATGAGGAGGGTAACCGAGAGTGCAGAGTGGAGGGAGAGGGTTAAACAGGAAGAGTGATGGAGAGAGAGAGAGAGAGAGAGAGAGAGAGAGAGAGAGAGAGAGAGAGAGAGAGAGAGAGAGAGAGAGAGAGAGAGAGAGAGAGAGAGAATTAGAGGAAGGGAGAGAAGAAAAACATAGCGCCCAAGGATGAAACAAAGGAAAGACTGACAGATAGATTAGTATGAAAGAAAAAAAAGAGTAAACGGAAAATGAAAAATAGAAGGAAAGTAATGAAAAAGTGAATAAAAACAACACCAAACAGAGTAAGAATGTAGTGATTAAAAGAAAGGAGGTGACTAAAACAAGGAGGAGGAGAAATTAAGAGTGCAAGTAAGTGAGGAGGGAAGAAAGTGTGTGGAAGGGCTATGGAGGAGGAGGAGGAGAAAGAGGAGGTGTAGGAGGGTAAGGAGAGGATGGGAAGGAGAGGAGGGAAAGCCAGGAACAATGGAATTAAATGAGTGAGAGTACGAAGAGGGAGAGAGAGACAGCGATTAAGAAATGGAGAGGGTAAAGTGAAGAAGTACAGAGGAGGGAGTGCAGTTCAGGAAGGGCGAGGAATAATGAACAAGGCAGGAAGGAAGGAACGAAAGGTGGTGGGCTAAGTGAGGGTGGTAAAGGAGGGCGGAAAGGTGGAGGAGTCCCCTGCGCGCTAATGACAGGTAAGACAGGTGGGCAAAGTGATTAAGGCGGGGATGTTTTAGAACATGTGAGGGAAGGTAGCAAGATGGCAAAGTGAGGAATCAAGGTAAAGGTAAAGATGGAAGGTAAGGCAGGTGTTGATTGTGATGGTGTGAATAGACGAAGATAGACAGGGGAAAAAAATTATGGAAGGAAAGGAAAAGCAACAGAAAAGGGGAAATAGAGGTGTGGGGATTGTAAGGTATGATGGATCTGAAGGTGTCTGATGAGGAGATAATCAAAGGAAAGGAAAAGTAAGAGAAAAAGTGAAATAAAGGTGAGGGAAGGATAAGGTATGATGGATCTGAAGGTGTTAGATGATAGAATAATGTAAGGAAAGAAAAGGTAAGAAAATAAAAAAAGGAAAGGGAAACAAAGGTGTAGGTAGGGTAAGGTGTGGTGGAGCTGAAGGAGTGGAGTCTGATAAAAAAAAAAAGTTATATTGGCAGCAAATAGAGACGAGCACTTGTTTGATCGAAGTGGGATGTAGTAAATCTCTTGAGGGGGAGCCGGGAGATCAACGGACAGAGGAGGCAGGACGGAGGCAAGAAGAAAATGAATGCGAGGGAAAGGCGAATCAGGGCGAGGACGAAGGGAAAGATGAAACGATGAGAAGCAGAGAAGAGAAAGAATAGGAAATGGAAGGAGAGAAGGACACGCAGACACATAAGCAGATTACAGGGATCAAAGAGAACAAAGGAAATGAAACACGAAAATACATAATAGGAGAAATAAAGTAAAAAAAGTATAGGAGATAAGCAATTGACATTATCAGTTTATTAAATAATTGAGAGACAGCAGCGAAGTTAATTGAGAGAGAGAGAGAGAGAGAGAGAGAGAGAGAGAGAGAGAGAGAGAGAGAGAGAGAAAGTGGTAAAAAGGCGGAGGTGAGAAAGGAAAAGGATGCATGGATGTGAAAAAGGATAAAAGAAGGTGGAAGAGGAAGAGAGGAGGCTGGCGTGGAGTGGCGGAGCGGAAGAAGAGGGGAGGAAGGCTAAGAGAATGAGGGTGGGAGGAAGGAAGTGAGGGGGGTAGGGGAAGGAAGGAGGGAGAGAGGGAGGGCGGCATTCAATGAGAGATACCATCAGCGGAATGACAGAAATGGAGGACGCGAGGAGGGGAGCGAGAGAGAAGGATGTCGCTGAAGTACGTTATTTTTTCCCCTCTCTTTTCCTTCCTTTCTTCCGTCTTCCCGCAATAAAAGATGACCAAAGCAAAACACACGAACACACAAAAGAAAAGAAATTGATGGTAAATATATGGTGGTCCTGGAAATAAAGGAGAAAAAAATAAGTTGTTTGGATAAAAGTGAATAAGAAAAAAACTAAAAAAAAAATTTAAAAATAGACAGAGACGAAAAAAAAAATGCAAACACATACACCCATTCTTAAGCACTACACACACACACACACACACACACACACACACACACACACACACACACACACACACACACACCGTTATAAGTGGCTTAAAGGTGAACTAAAGAATATTACCAAACACAGCAGCTTAATGTCCACACAAGTTAAAATCTGGCCGCTAATTAAGTGTGTGTGTGTGTGTGTGTGTGTGTGTGTGTGTGTGTGTGTGAGAGAGAGAGAGAGAGAGAGAGAGAGAGAGAGAGAGAGAGAGAGAGAGAGAGAGAGAGAGAGAGAGAGAGAGAGAGAGAGAGAGAGAAAAGGCAGAGGGAGGGGGAGGGGGAGAGAGAGCAGCACGAAGCCTCAGAGCACCTGGTCACGCCACCGCTGAGGAAAATCCAGGTAAAAGGAATAAAAACACGTGAAGACAAGGAGGAGACGCCTGGTTCCTGGAGAGGCTGCGGCACAAAGAGGAGAGCGGGAGGGAAAGGTTACGGTGAAGGGAATAATAGTAACAAGAATAAGAAGGCGACAACGAAAAAAAATTAAGTAGAGAATGAAGCAGATGAACATGAAGGAGCCCATAAATAGAAGAAGAACAAGAAGAACAAGAGCAAGAAGAACAGGAACAAGAAGAACCAGAAAAAAAAAGACAAAGAAGAAAATCAACACAAACGAAAATATATAAAACAGCTTCAACATCAACAACAACTGCAAGAGAACAAAACCTGACCTCCCACCAGATATAATTATACCACAACATTCCGAGACACAACATTATTAAAGCTAAAACCTAAATCATCACGCTACCACCACGAAAAACACTGAAAGAGACTACAGACAGAGACAGACAGACAAACACACAGGCAAAAGGGCGAATAAGGGAAACAAAACAAGAGTGAGGAAATGGAAGAGAACAGAGAGAATAAAAAAGGAAAGAACGGAAAGAAGAAAGTTAGAGAATTGAGGTAAAGAGGAAGAGACGGAAGACAGGGAGAAGGGGAAAGAAAGAGTGAGGTGGAAACGAAAGACATAAGACACGCGGAGAGGAGGGGAAAAGAGGACAAAAAGGGGAAAAGAGGATAGAGTTAAGGAGGGGACAAAAAACCGGGTGGCCCTCCCTTCCATCTCTCTCGATGCGGAAGATTATGAGAAAAACGAACCGAATCATAATTATCTGACGGAAGGGGAGAGCGAACGAGCGAGCCAGCGAGAGAGAGAGAGAGAGAGAGAGAGAGAGAGAGAGAGAGAGAGACGGGAGGCTACACAGCAGGCGACAAAGACTCAACTGCCTCTGGGTCTTTGCATCGATTCAACAGAAGAAAGTAAAAGGTAGGGAAGATGGGAGGGAGGAGGGTGGAGGGAGGAAGGGGGGGAAGGAAGAGGGGAAGGGAGGGAAGGGCAGAGGCAAGGAAGAGGCGGCTGAAGGGGAAAAAAATAAGGGAGGGAGGAAACGAAATGAAGGCCTGGTGAAACTGGGAAAGAGAGCCCCGAGGGAAGGAAGGGAAGGGAAGAGTCGAGGGTGAAGGGGGGGAGGGGGAAGGGAAGAGAGGGGAGAGTCTGAAAGGCTGAGGAGAAGGGAGGAAAAGATAGAAGCGTGAAAGGGAAGGAAAGGAAGAACGGTTGAGGGAAGGGAAATTAGGTATTCGGAATGAGGGAACGGATGTATGGAAGAGAGGAAGAACAGTTATGTGGTATCAGGAGAGGAGAGCGTCTGTGTGGAGGAGAAAAAAATAAAAAGAAGACGAAACATGTATACAGAAAAAAGAAGAAACAAAAGCATGAGTGATATAAGGGCGTCTGCATGGATTAAAAAAAAAAAATAACGATGAAATGGGAAACAGCTATACAATGGAAATTAGGAATAAAGGTTAAGTTAGAGATGTCCGAGCATGCAATATGGTAAAAAAGTGAAAAGAGAAAGAAAAATATAAAAACTAAGAAACTAAAATACTGAATAAGGTATATAATAAGAGAGCATGCGTGAAGGAAAAAATAAAAAGCATAAAAGATGAAAAAGGGAACTACTATAAGAAGAAAAGAAAAAAAGGTGAGGTTAGAGATCAAAGTCTGCAATATGGAAAGAAAGTGAAAGAGAAAAAGAATACATCAGAAAAAAAAAGATAAGAAACCGAAGTATGGAAAGGAGGAGGGAGATCTGTGATAAAAGAAGGGCATTTGCATAAAGGAGAAATATAGATAAAGCAAGAAAAAAGAGGAGGAAGCAACTGTAAAATTAAAAAAGAAAATGATAAGTCAGAGAGAGATCAAAGCCTGCAATATGAAAATAAATTGAAAAGGCAAAAAAAAAAAAAAATGTGAACCACGCAAAAAAAAAAGGGAGGGGGGGGAAGATGATGAGACGGGATGACAAGAAGGATGAATAAAAGAACGCGGCAAACAAGATCTGGCGGGTGAATGTGGCGGAAGTGAGGAGGGAAAGAAAGAAGGTAAGAAGGTAAAAACAGGCGGTGAAGAGTGAATGAGAAACGAAAGATGAATGTGCCGGTGATGAAAATGTGAAAAAAAATGTGACTAAATGCGAGGAAAAAATGGAGAAGATGAAAATAATAAAAAGAGATGAGGTAGGTAAGTGTGTGTATGGGGGGGAAGAGGAGGAGAAGGGGAAATAAAGAAAGAACTGTAGAAGGGAAAGTGGGCAAGAAGAGACGAAAGAAAGGCGCAGAGAGAAGCGTGCAGGATAAAAGAAAATAGGTGAAGAATGGGGAAGGGAGAAGAGAGGAAAAATACAAAAGCAAAGTAAGATAGGACACAGGAAAGGTAGAGAGATAAACGGAATGAACGGAAAAAAAAGGAAGTGAAAGTTGAAAGAAGAAAATGGAGAGAAACCTGAGGGACAGAGGAGAGGGGAGTGAAGAAGAGAGAAGAGAGGAAAGACGCCCATCGCAGCATGTGGAAAGGAAGAAAAAGAAGGGGAAATGATAAATGGACAGAGTTAGGAGAGATGCAAAGAATACTGTTAAGAAAGTGGAGTAAAAGGAAAAAAGAGGGCAAAAAGAGTGAAGGGCGAAGTGTAGGAGAAAAAATTTACTCAAAGGGGAAGAAATGAAATGACAAAAGAAAGTGTGAGAAAAGAAACGGAAAGAATAAAGAGAAGTGTGATGGACAAAGAAGGGAAGAATGAGAACGGATGAAGAAATAAAAGATACAATGAAGGAAGAAAAAGGAAAAAGAAAAAATATATTGAGAAGAGGAAAGATGCAGGGTAAGGTTACAAGGGAGAGAAGGGAAAGGAGGGAAGAAGGGCTGAGGGGAGAAAAGAGTGAGTGGCAAGAGAAATAGATAATATGTAAATTGGACTTTTCCCCAAACTGATAGTGGCCATAAATACACGCCAATGAATATTCATCGCGGTCCCGAGGGAAAAATGAGAACGAGATTAACCGAAGTCGTAAAGTAACAGAGATATTAAATTCCACACCGAAAATAAGTTAAGTAATTAATACGCAGCTCAATAACAATAAGCTTTCAAAAACAACAAAGCTTCCGTTCCAGTGACAGCCGCTTCATAATCTCCGCGGCGATAAAGCTGATCACCACGGTCGTTAATTAAATACGATGCACGGGAAATATGAGAGCGCAGAACGTAAAGGGCGAAGTTAATAAAACGAAACATATTTACGTGGAAGCCGAATGAATCCCTTGGAGCAAAGTTAATAGCAATATGTAGATAGATATAATAATAATTTCGGGTAAACATTTTGTCCATTTATTTTTTCCCTAATTACTTCATCCGTTGTTGCAGTTCTTTTCCCTCTCTTAAAAGTGGAGAGTTCAATGTATTTAGTTTTCTCTTCATCTTATTTTCAGCGACGTAACCTCATCCTCTAACTCCCCTCACACACACACACACACACACACACACACACACACACACACACACACACCAAAAAACGAGGCTTAACGGTGCAGAGCCACAGTCACGCCAACACACACACACACACACACACACTTCGCTCCGCCGCTGCCACCCACACACACTGATCAGCTCCCTAAAATAACTAAGAGATAAAAAAAAAAGATAAAAAAACTCATGTAAAAAGGGACATAAAGTAACTCCTAATGACCACACAGACACAACAGTATAAGACAGATACCACTTAACAGGAGGAGGGGAAAAAACGAGACAGAAAAAAAACTACATGTCGAAAATGGTAAACCACCCCCGTATAGAGCCACTTTTTTCCCTCTCTTCCTTTTTTTCCTTTTTTACCCTCCATTACTTGGGTGTTTTGCCCCTCGGTGGTGTGTGTGTGGTGGCCCCGCGCGGTCGTGTCTTTCTTGCATTCATGGGGCCATAACGGAGGGGGGAGGGGAGAGGGGGGGGCGCCGCGCATACAATTAGCTCATAAAACAAGGAAAAAGTGGAGGCCCTGGCGAAAATCCGGCTGATGGAGAGGATCGTATTGCAGAGGAGCGTAGACGGCGGCGGCGGCGGCGGTGGTGATGGTGGTGGTGGTGGTGAAGGCTTGGGAGGCTCACGGAGGAAAGAGAAAGAGAAACAGATAGACAAGAAACGAGAGGAGAGGAAGGAGGACGGAAGATGAAGCTGCTGGCTAGTGGTGGTTCTCCCTTCTCCCTTCTCCTCTTCATCCTCCACCCCTCCTCCTCTCCCTTCTCATATTCCTCACTCCTCAAGTCCTTCTATTACCTCATCCTAGGCCTGTAAACCCTCTTGGCCTCCCCACCTCTCCTTTCCATTTCCTCCTTCCTTCCTTCCTTCCTTCCTCCCCCCTCCTCCTCCCGCCCTTCCATCGCTCCCTCGGCCCCATACATCCCGCCCTTTGCTCCGAATGTCGACCAAATGCCTTGCGCTTCACCTTTCCCTTCCCTTCCCGCCGCCGCTCGCCTCCCCTCTCCGTCGGATCAATTCGTCGAGGGATATTCCGGTCGAGTAACTTTCTGGGAAATAGTCTACGGGATGAAATAGAGAAGTGGAGCGAAGTTGATGAGAACAGCGAAGGGAAGGCGGAGTTTCGTGTCAGGAATTATGATTATTTTTACCATCCAGCATCCAGAGGCAGCCGAGCACGTGTAATTACCGGGGATAATCAGGTAAAGTGGATGCACAGGCTCTCGGTGGCCTCGAGTCAAGAGCTCCGATGCTAATATGCCAGATGTGAGTGTCAGGAAGATGTTGTTTTGCCAAGGTGATGAAGGAGGAGGAAGGGAGGAAGGGAATAAAGCGATGATAGAGGAGAGACAACAAGGAGGAAGGGAAGCAGAGATAGGAAAGAGAGGACAGGGAAATTGAAACAAGGAGAAACGGAGGAAGGGAAAAAGGGAAGGACGGAATGATACGGGAAAGGCGACAGCGAGGAAGGGAAGATGGCATGGGAGTGAAGAGGGAAACTGAAACAAGGAGGAAGGGAGGAAGGGAAGGAGACAGTAACCTCAGCACCCACATCGAGGCAGTTGGTGTGAAGCAAGACGTTGAGGAAGGAAGACGGAAGGGTGGAAGGGAGGAGAGGGGAAATGATACATGGAAGAAGGGAGGAAGGGAAGAAGACACTGGCCTCAACACCCTCACTAAGGCAGGTGATGCGAGGCGGGGCGGATATAGCTTACCACATCCGCCTCCTTCATGCTTTGGCCTCTCCTCCTCCTCCTCCTCCTCCTCTGTCTTGTTCCCTTCACCTGGCGTAATCTAACCCTCGTAAATCTTGTGCGTGTTTCCTTTTCCTCTACACTTCCAGAGAATGATTTTTAAGTAGAGAAATTTGACGCTTCCTTATTTTTGCGCTAACGAATCTTTGTTCCTCGGCTCCTTAATTCCTTCCTTCCTCCTTCGCGTTCTCCATTCCCCTAGTTCCTCTATTTTATCCCTTCCTTATTTTACCCAATCACTCTCACTTCGTCTATACTTACAAAGAATGGATTTTAAAGTGAAGGAAATTGACGCTTCTATATACACTTATTTTTTGCTAGTATGGATATCACTTTTTTTTTTTCACTCCTTACTTCCTCCGGCCCATCTCTTTCATCCTTTCTTTATTTTATTCACTTACTAATTCACACTATCTTTACCTCTTTCATCCTTTCGTTACTTAATTCATCCACTAACACATACATCTTTTTTAATCTCTTTCATCCCTTCTTTACTATATACACTCATTAATTCTTATTCTTTTAACCTCTTTCATTTTTTCTTTACTCACTAATTCACTCACTTTTTTATCTCTTTCATCCTTTCGTTACTATATTCACTCACTAATTAAACGCATTCATGTAAGAGAGATATGGCAAGTAAACACACTAGTACATTTTCTGTGTTGAGTAAATTAACCTTATTATTTTATTTTTCTACTCTCTCCTCCTCCTCCTCCTCCTCCTCTTGCCCTAACAAAGTTCCACGTGTATATTCATCACCCATAATGGCGATAATTCCCTTTAATTACCATCATCTCGGCCTTTATATCCACAACCGTCTCTTCCGCTTCCACTACACACCAACCCACCTCTGTCACCTCCTTCCCTCCTTCCTGTGTACTCTCCCTTTCTCCCATTCCCTTCCCTTTACGCACGCCCCTTTATATCCTTACCACCCATTATTAAACCCCTTCCACAGCTGCCTCGTCAAATCCCATCGCATTCACTTCATCCTTAGACACTTTCATTCCCCTCTTTTCCCCCCTCCACATACTTCATCTCTATATCCTATCATTCCCCTCTATATCCTTCACAGTTCATTCTTATATTCTTCCATTCCCTTCTTTCTCCTTTCTACATAGTTCATTCTTATCCTTCCATTCCCTTCTTTCCCCTTTCTTCACTGTTCATCTTTATATCCTTTCATTCACCTCTTTTCCCCTTTCTACAATCCCATCCTGCTTCTCCCCTTTTTCTTTTACCCCTTTCCACCTACTATCTTTATCCGCTTACAATCCCTCCCTCCCTCTTCCTCCCACAGTAGATCTCCCCTCACCCGTCACCCTACCCAACCTCACCCCATTCCCCCTCAGTCCCTTCAGCCCCATCCTGCTTTTCCCCCTTTTATCTTACCCCTTTCCACCCACTATCGTTATCCTCTTACACACCCTCCCTTCCTCTCCCTCTCAAAGCAGCTCTCCCCCATCATCCCCCTCCGTCATCCTCTCTTCGTCCCTTTCCCTCCCTCGTGCTCACCCCTTCCTCCAGCCAGACTGTCTCGCCCTCATCACCGCCTCATTACCTCGCGCCCCTCACCACCCTCCCTTAACAATCGACTTTCGGCACATTTGGGAAATAAGGAGATGGGGAACGTGGCGCCGGGAAGGGAGGGTAGAGGAAGGAGAGAGGGAGGGGAAGAGGGAGCGGAGGGGTAGAGATATGGGGGTTATGTGAGGGGAAGGGAGGGAAGGGAAGAGAGAGAGAGAGAGAGAGAGAGAGAGAGAGAGAGAGAGAGAGAGAGAGAGAGAGAGAGAGAGAGAGAGAGAGAGAGAGAGAGAGAGAGAGAGAGAGAGAGAGAATACAGACAAGTTATACAGAGACATAAAAAGACACACAAGCCAAACAGAAAGACGAATAGTTAAACAACAAACAATGGAAAAATAGTAAGAAAGAAGTTATAAAAAGGTAATTTGTCGTAAAAGCATAAGTTCACTGATATTTGTCGGAAGTATCAATAGGTTCTAGTTAGGCCTGTTTCCCGGTTATATAAGTCACTATACTGGTTTGTCTTGGCACGCCAGGGCTGGCCAGGACGTCTAAAAGTAGAAGAGAAAGTGCAAATAAAAGAAAGGCGATGGCACACTAATCCATATCTACACTGTTCAAACCCATAATAATCAGAGCAGCTATCCACAATCCTACATACTAGTTTAAACGCACTATAAATCTTACCAAGGTAGACACAGTAATAACAAGGCATCAATAGTAAAGATATTCCATTATTCTATCGGAACAGTTTTTACACCCACAAACACCACAGAGCCGCTATCTACGATCCAACTGATCTTCAAGTTTCCCTGATTTCAATAAACAATATCGGTGTATCATAAATAACAAATGAACTATGGAAACGGAAGGGTGCAAATTACAAATGATTATAAGTTACCAAATCAAAACCGCTTTACAGGTGAAGAAATAAAAAGACACGTAGTGGAGTGAAGGTTTGATTTACTTTGGAATAGTTAGGTGAAGTTCAATATCTGCGTCCGTCCATGAGGAGTGTGTTCATGTAGTGGTGCTGTGAATGGCGAGGAAGCGGAGACATGGTGCCTGCGATGAATGAGGGATGTGAGATGAATGAAAGAAGCGAGGTGGATCATTGACGGGGTGCGATATGATGAATGGACATGTGGGAGAGGGATGGGGGATGGTGGGACTCTTGGAGGGGCTACGTGGAGTGCCTGATAAGGGCCGATACGAAGGGCCAATGGCAGCAAGCTTGAGGATACGGGTATGTGACGTGAATGCAAAGGTATGAGGGAGGGCATGAGGTAAATGACTGTAAGAGACCGACAGACTGACAAATAGACAGATACACAAAGACAAACACACAGACAGAAAGACACACAGACACACACAGGCAGACGTACAGACAGAGAGACAAGAGAGGTGAATGAATGGTAAGGTGCGAGGTGATATGTGTGTAAAGGTCATGGGTGTGAAGGGAAGGGAAGGAAGTGCGTGGTGTGGAGGGAAGCGAGTGAACAAATACAAGGAAGGCGGGAGTAACTAAGGCGCACAGGAGCAAGGTGAAGGTGGCGGTGTAATTGAGGGTGGCGTGAGGAGGTGAATGGAGGATGCGTCAAGAGGGGTAAATGAGGAAGCTGAAAATGAGGGTTGGCGGTGAATGGTGAGGCAGATTGTCGGGCACGTGGACGGAGAAGGAGGAATGGGTGAAGGCGGAGGAGGAGGAGGAGGAGGAAGAAAAGGAGGAGGAGAAGGAGGAGGAGGAGGAGGAATGAAAGGAGAGAGCATAACGTTAAGACTACCTGACGCGGAAGTGGAAACAGCTTGGATGGCTTCATGGCTTCAAGTTGTCGAGGTTACAACAATCACTTCGTTATGTTAATGTCAAGAACCACAAGCTTATATGTATATAAAAAACACTAAAGAGAGGAGAAAAAAATAGACTAGACTCCCCCATTTTTCCATGCCACTCACAAGGACTGGTTCTAAAAAAAATAATAAATTTATAAAAAAACTTTCCAACAATTTCCCACTCAGCATCTATAGAGGGGGAAAAAAAGAGACTAAATAAATAACTAAAACAAATAGAGTCGTTGATATCGCCGGTGTAATGAATAAAACGGCTACAGTATTTCATTAAAAATCATAAACGTCCATGTTGAAATAAAACGAGTCTCTCTTTGATGGCGAGTAAGCTTATTAGCCTTGAAAGGTTGGGCGCGTGTGTGTGTGTGTGTGTGTGTGTGTGTGTGTGTGTGTACTACACGTGCGGGGCCGAAGCGACACACCGTCAAGCGTTACAGAGTTACGTGCACTAACTAATTAACAGAGGCATTGCGAGGGGGGTGGGGTAGGTTTGCGGGGGCGCGGAAGGGGGAAAGGGAGGGAGAGGGGTTGGAGGGGTGTTACTGGCTGGAAGGGGGGGAGGGGGCGAGGAGGAGCAGGGGGGGATTGTTACGTGAGAAAGTGCTGTGGTAGGTGCTAATGTTGCTATTGCTGGCGGTGGGGGTGGAGGTCCTATTGCTGCTGCTAAGGTCCTTTTTGTTGTTGCTCATGACGTGTTGTTGCTGTCCATGTTATTGTTGTTGTTATTAGTATTCTTCTAGTCACTATTTTTGTAATTATTATTCGTGTTATTTTTGTTGTTGCTGCTGCTGATGTGGAACCTGAATTGTCTCACACGTACCTTTTTCTCCCTCTAATAACCACACCACGAAACAACCCAGGATGTATTTAGGGCTACAAATACAATTATGGGAGAGAATCAATTGTTCTTTATATCTCAGAATCCTCCAATTATGGGAGCTGGAAGATCAAAGTTGTTAGGTAGCTTTTTGTCTGTAATATCAACTTCTGGCCTAGAGAAGCAAGAGCTCTTTTGTTTTATCTCCACTATACTTTTCCTGTACAAATTACTACAAGTGGAATAAACAGTTTTGATTGGCATACGGGTGAGTCTCGTACGAACAGGTGGCATGGCGCAGCTACACTAGATGAAAGTAACGTACTTGATCAGGTAAAATAACACAAGAAATAAGCGACTGTGTAATGCCCAAACTATTTCCCTTTGCTTAATTCAAGGCTCTTCTTCCCGCCAGTCAGTAAAGTCTTTGCTAGTCTTCTAATTAAGTGTATAAATATTACATATACACTCAATTCATGGGAAATACTACAGTTTTAGTTTTATATTTTTACACGCACACAAACAAGCACAAGCGCACACACACACACACACACACACACACACACACACACACACACACACACACAGCCTGCTGCCAGCCAACCCTCCCGATGCAGCGAAGGCAATGGCCAGAGAAAATTACAGTTATGGCGAAAGTTTGGCAGACAGTTGGCGCAAGTTTCAAGGATCAACAAAAACAGTTGGCGGAACAATATATCTCGCCCCCGCTGAAGAGTTTGGCGGTGTTTGGCAGCCTGTCTGAGGCACCTGCGATGCCTTTAATTTCTAGTGCACGAAACCCGTAGCCTCACCTTTCAATCTAATAAGGTGTGTGTGTGTGTGTGTGTGTGTGTGTGTGTGTGTGTGTGTGTGTGTGTGTGTGTGTGTGTGCAGTGGATTAACACGCGTATTGCTCCGCAACATCGCTTGATCGTCGTCGGCAGGCAAACGATCAGCAGCAGAATCAGCAAGAACATTAGCAGGAGTCAGCAGGTGTGTGTGTGCAGGAGCAAGGCAGGCGGGGCGGGCGGGGCGAGGCGGGGCTTGCCGTGCCCGCCCACCGACACTCAACATTCATAAACTAACTTGAGCATCAAAGTTGTTCTAACTTTTCTATTTATGAAAACCGTCCAAGTTGTTCGGTGGACACTTCACAAAGCGGTCTGGCAGCCGGCTCGGTGCGATGAGATATTTATGCGTCCAAATCTCAGACATTAATCTCCCATGAACGAATTGACGCCGCTGTCGTACTTGTGTGTCGGTAAATATTTATGGTGGAGCTGAGCACGCGAGGGCTTGTAATCCTCTTGAGGACCTTCCTGCTATGAATGTTATGAAATACTGGAGCTCGTAACAACAACACGCCAATTTGCTGACAGACAAACAGACTGTGAAATGAGCGGAACGAGATGTATACGACCTCTGCTGGAACGTTCAGTTAAATACATCCTTTGGGGGCGAAATGAACTCAAGTATCCTCCGTGCAACCCTCGAGCTTTTATTAGTGTGTGTGTGTGTGTGTGTGTGTGTGTGTGTGTGTGTGTGTGTGTGTGTGTGTGTGTGTGTGTGCGTTGATGCGCGTGTGCGTGGGCGCATATGTGTGTTGGATGCCTGTAGTAAGTTTGTGTGTGCCAGTCAGTATCTTTTTTCAATATCCTCACCATCCTGCACGCATGTTTACCTGTCTATTTGTATCTCTTAAGTCGACCATTCCTTGTACCCGCCTCTTCGCTTGTAAATCTTGCTGTCTTTCTGTCTATTTCCACGTACAAAGCCTATATATTTTCCTGTCTGTCTGTCTGTTTCCCTGTCCGACTGCCTGTCCGTCACACCAGCGAAGGAGGAGGATGCATGGCCATGGACAATCAATGAGTTATGGACGGCGTGGCGATAACCGTAAATCACTTGACGTGTAAAAAGGGGCGCCAGTGTTGCACCTGAGCCACGCGTCTCTCCAAACCAGCCACGCCAT
The DNA here is from genome assembly GCF_024679095.1 of Eriocheir sinensis. Taxonomy (NCBI): domain Eukaryota; kingdom Metazoa; phylum Arthropoda; class Malacostraca; order Decapoda; family Varunidae; genus Eriocheir; species Eriocheir sinensis. The sequence continues at coordinate 8,191,306 of NC_066523.1, read as the reverse complement.
TACCATACCCGCTAGTGAGGAATAGCAATGTTTTGGCGCATGATGTGGTGGTAGGTAGGGGACAGGAGGAGGAGGAGGAGGAGAGGAAAGCAAAGAAGAAGGGGGACAGGAAAATAAGAAGAAAACAAGAACAAGAGCAAAGAGAAGAGACAAGAAGAGGAGAAAGCGGAAGAGAAAGAGGAATAAGCAAAGAAGTTGGAAAGAAAAATATAAGAAAAGAGAAAGAAAAGAAGGAACCAGAACATCAACAAGAACAAGTCACAAAAAGAGGAGGAGGAGGAGGAGGGGACCCAACGTCTCTCTATAACACAGGACCGTGGAAAATTGCCGGGCCCAAGGTGTTCCCCCTGTGGTTAGCAAGACGCCCTGACCAGCCTGCCGCTTTCCCTCCACTCACACGCCTCAGCCAGGCAGGTCGCGGCGGGCCAAAAAATATTGCAACTCTCACCTACACGCCATGAATCTTATCGGCATCACATTACTAAGGCTCACTGTCCATCTTTTTCATTAGATTTGCGTTCAATGTCATTCTTCTTTGAGAAATTTTACTATACCACAATGTCAGGTAACTATAATAATTTCGTAGCTTAACTTCCTGCGATGTTTATATCCGTCGGAAAAAGATATCAAAGTTTTCTAATGTTTAAGCCCTTCTATTTTTGTGCTATTCCTTAAGGGAACATATATGACCCATTAATACATATACGAGTTATTACTAGTTCTCCCCTCACTGCCATGCTTTGGATCCCACTAAAGCAAGATCTTGTAAAATAGTTTATCTGCGCTTGATATTTTCATTCACTTACTGCGAAATCTTCTCCTGACACGTTTGGCAGCTATGACATTAGTCTATTTACTGGAGTGCACGAGATTACGCCGGAGCAAGATCAAATAGTTTAAGTTTTGATAGTTATTATACTCTTCCGATAACACACCGACACACCACACACCTCGGGAAGGAATAAAATGTTTCTCCATGGACGAGTTTCTCTTGGGTCTTTGTGAACACGACTTCATATTTTCTCTCTCACTTTTGTTGCACTGCACCTTTAATCTATGTCGTGTGTACGTTACGCATTTCTATAAACTTCATCACTTACTTGTTTGCACAGGGTGCCTCTAAAGGTCATAGTGTTTTCATAAACAATTTTGTTATTTTCCCCGCCATGTAAAAGAAAACAAATCTCGTGTTGACAGCAGCTTTGAAAGGCGTCTATCTTTAGCTCTCGCAGGCCAGGCGGAAAATGAAAAAAAATTGCGTGCCACTCGCTTGCAGATACACAACCTCAACTGAACTGGAAGATTCTACGACATGGAGAAAATAAATAATACACTACATAATGACAGAGTTATGTGTTTGTGTAAACATATCCACAAACATCATTATGAGTTATCAACATAAGTGACTTGTTTAATGCAGAACACCTCAAGAAATGATGACGACGCATGACACTGAATCAACAGTGACGTGAATAGAACAGCCGAGCAATAACATTCGAGCGGGAAAAATGACTGTTTGGTAGCGGGGCACCACATCCACGGAAATCGCAATTATTTCTACCTCCGTCATTACCGCCACCACTACTACTACTACTACTACTACTGCTACTAAAGTGATGATAATGATTAGTAACGATGATAACAACACTAATATGAATGAAACTTGCGCATGGCATAATTCTACAACGATAAACATACCAGAAAAAATATACACACCACAGCTAAAATAATATAGAAAGAAATCTGATGAGGAATAAGCAAAAAGGTGCATAAATATAAATACCATGTCGCTATCAGCCAAATACAACCATAACCCTAAACACACACACACACACACACACACACACACACACACACACACACCTCGCAATGTACCAAGTTCGCCCGCTAAAAATCCCTTCCCTCCCCGCCCCATCTCATTTAATTAGCATAGTTATTAAAAATAGACGCACAACATGTTAGCAGAGCGCGCGCCGTTTCCAGAGAAGCGTCCAAAACACTGCAAACTAATAACACGATGCACCAACCACCACCACCACCACCACCACCAAAACCATCCCAAGTGTACTTTCTTATATGATTAAATCTCCCTGGTGCGTAAAAGAGTCAAGGTAAAATAACAAGAGATAAACGGCTGTCATAATCTCTCACACCAAACATTTAGTATATTATTATAGTATTATATCGTGAGTAAGTCGGGTGGTTAAAACAAAAGACGAATTCACAAACATCTATTATCTTAGTGAAAGTTCAAACCATAATACTATCACACACACTTCAAATGACACACACCCAGCCCTTCACATCAAGGGGGTGTAGCTCAGTGGTAGAGCGTTCGCTTTGCATGTGAAAGGCCCCGGGTTCGATCCCCGGCACCTCCACCAAGGGGATGTAGCTCAGATGGTAGAGCGCTCGCTTAGCATGTGAGAGGTACGGGGATCGATACCCCGCATCTCCAAGTACCTTTTAGATCAGCGTTTCAGGTTTGCCAAGGAGCACGTGGTGGGTTTTGTTCCCCTAGAATTTGATTACGCAACATTGAAATATTTTATTACTTCCATTCACTTTGAAATCAACTATAAATGGTCTATTTGATAAACTCACAGATCACATACTAGCAAAGTGATCCACGCAAACCTAGTGATATGAGAAAAAAAAATATTATAAGAGCCGGTGCGAGGATTCGATCCCATACACCTCACCTGGCGAGCCAGGGCTGTGTGGACACTGCTGGACTGGTGTGTGTGTGTGTGTGTGTGTATTATTACATATAATAATAATAATAATAATAATAATAATAATAATAATAATAATAATAATAATAATAATAATAATAATAATAATAATAATAATAATAATAATAATAATAATAATAATAATAATAATAATAATAATAATAATAATAATAATAATAATAATAATAATAATAATAATAATAATAATAATAATAATAATAATAATAATAATAATAATAATAATAATAATAATAATAATAATAATAATAATAATAATAATAATAATAATAATAATAATAATAATAATAATAATAATAATAATAATAATAATAATAATAATAATAATAATAATAAATAGTAGTAGTAGTAGTTGTAGCAGTCAGTAGTAGTAGCAGTAGTAGTAGTAGTAGTAGTACCGTAGTAGTAGTTTATTTATTTTTTTACAGCAAAGGAGACAGTTCAAGGGCATAAGAAAAACAATAATGAAAAAAAAAAAAAAAAAAGCCCGCTACTTACTGCTCCTAAAAAGAGTACAGAGTGTGGCCGAAAGAGAGGCCAATTTCGGGAGGAGAGGTGTCCTGATACCCTCCTCTTGAAAGAGTTCAAGTCGTAGGCAGGAGGAAATACAGATGAAGGAAGATTGTTCCAGAGTTTACCAGCGTGAGGGATGAAAAAGTGTAGTAGTAGTAGTAGTAGTAGTAGTAGTAGTAGTAGTCGATGTTGCAGTAGTCGTAATAGTGTTGTTACACGCCAGAATAAAACAGTACACTCGGCGCGCCTCGTTAAAACAGCAAAAACATGCGACTTCAGCGAGCCATAAAACAACAAACATTTCCCTGAGGCGCCACACGGCGGCCATAAACAAAGAGGCGCGCATAACGCACCGCACACACACACACACACACACACACACACACACGAAAGGAAAACACATCCTCGTCCACAACATACATCAGTTTTCCCACAAATAACCCGAACCCGAGTAATACCTAAAAGGAGGAGGAGGAGGAGGAGGAGGAGAGGGAGCAAGAGAAGGAAGAAAAGGAAAACTGGGAGGGTGGGAAGGTAGTGAGGCGCGAGGGAAAATGGTGAGGAGAGGAAAGGGAAAGGACTGATGGAGAGAAAGACGGGAAGGAGGGAGGGAGGAAGGAAGACTGGGAAGGTAAGGAGGAGAGACGGCTGGCGGGTCTCCCATTCCGAGGCGAGGAGAGCGTGATCAGTGATTTGATTGAATGAGATGATTGAAGGGGTAGTGGAGGGCCCCGTGTGTGTGTGTGTGGAGAGAGAGAGAGAGAGAGAGAGAGAGAGAGAGAGAGAGAGAGAGAGAGAGAGAGAGAGAGAGAGAGAGAGAGAGAGAGAGAGAGAGAGAGAGAGAGTGGAGGAAATTTATGACGGAGGGGAGCTGAGTGAGACATTTAGGGAGGTGGAGCGGGGGATGAAAACGGAGTAATCTTTGCAGCGGGAGAAAGAGGAAGAGAAATGTAAAGGGTAGAAAACGAAGACGGAAAAAGGAGGGAATAAAATCGTCACCTCAAACAATATAAAAAAATAAAAAAGGAGAAAAGAGGACGAAATAAAATAAAATATAAATGACAAGAAAGGTAAAAAAAAAAACAGACGCTTTATACATATCTAAAAAAACGGAAGCAATAAAACTGTACAAATAGAAAAAATGAAAGATGAAACGGGCGATTCTAGTCCACGTGGAGACCGGATGAGAGAGAGAGAGAGAGAGGAGAGAGAGAGAGAGAGAGAGAGAGAGAGAGAGAGAGAGAGAGAGAGAGTGAGAGAGAGAGAGAGAGAGAGAACGAGGACGAACAAACAGAAGGAAAGGAGATGGAGGCAGAAAGAGACGGAGACGGAGGGAGAGGAAGGAAGGAGGAGGCGGCAGGAGTATTGGTGGTGGCTAAGGATAAGAAGGGAGGGAGGAAGGGAAGGAGAGAGGGGAGAGAGAAGGAGGAAGGGAGGGAGGTTAAAGGGACGCACTAAGGGGAAGCAATCCTTTATAATGGATAACAGGGAATCATGGGTCCGTGTGGGCGCTGACGATGGGTGGGGAGGGCTTATTGTGGGCCTTGGGAGTGGAGGGCCGGGCGGCGGGACCCGAGTAATTGTGTTGGGCACCGCTCGCGTGTGTGTGAATGGAGCGGCGCAGTGTAGGACATAGAGGTTCAGAGGCACAAAAACATTAGCCTCAAACCGGGTGAGGAGGCGAGGGATTAAGGAGGAGCCGGAGGGGCGGAGGGACGGACGGGCAGACGGCCAGGACAAGGACAAGGACGGGATGTGCAAGGGTGAAGTTAGAAGTTAGGACGTCGTGGAGTAGCGGCTGGGATGGAAGGAGCTGGGGATGGTGGTAGGGCGAAGAACTAACTGATGAAATGGCAGGTTGTACTGAGAGGGGGGAAGGGGAGTGTGTGTGTGTGTGTGTGTGTGTGTGTGTGTGTGTGTGTGTGTGTGTTTATATACAACTCTATTTCCTCTCTTAACACCTCTTCTCTCACGCCTCTTTCCACCCTACTTTTCCCACAAACAACGCCCAAGAGAACACGAAAGAATACAATGAAACTCCACTGAATAAGAAAATATACCAGGCCAACAAATATATATAGAGTAAAACATGAATGGTCGGTCGGCCGGCTGAGCAGCGGTGGCGATCCTTCACGCCTAAAACACATTATTACAGTGTTAGAGGGCGCAACGCCACGATGGAGCAGACTGACTGCACATTTAGCCTTCGCAGTAAATCAATAAAAGGAGCGAGGCAAGAAATACACATTCATAAATTACATTAAACCAAGTCATGCGCACGAAACTCTTATGGGGAGGAGGAGGAGGAGGAGCGAGGAGGAGGAAGGGAGAAGGAGGAGGAGCAAGTGGAGTGGAAAGGAATAAATATGGTAAAAGGTTTTAAGAAATGGAATGAGAACAACAACACATATATGAGAGGTAAAAGAAAAGGTGAGATGGGACGAAGAGGGGTGAATATAACATGGAGGAATAAACAACAGAAAAGAAAAGAAAAAAAGAGGAAGATTAGAGAGAGAATGTGGTAGTAGGAATAACAAACAACAGAGAGAGGAGTAAATGAGGGACGTGAGGGGCAACACCGGAGGAAGAAGAAGGGAAAGCAAAAAGGTGAGACAAGACACGAAAACAAAGAGAAATACGAATAAAGAAAAATAAAGATGAGAAAGAGGAGGGTAGTGAGGAGGATGAACACGAGTCGGCACGCACTGAGAGCAAGGAAGGCACGAGTAAGCAGACGAGTGAGGGAAGGGCGGATGGGGGGGGAGGGAGGGGGGGGACTTCAGAGAGCAGGACGTGGAACAATTCTAAAAACAAAAAGCACTAGCAGCAAAGGAAAACACACACACGCACACATACACACACACACACACCTCTTCCGCCGCTGGAACAATTAGACGCCCCCAGACCACATCCCGCCCCCGATGGCCCCGTCCTTCCTCCCTCTTCTCCTCCTCCTCCTCCTCCTCCTCCTCTTCCTCCTCCTCACAGTGACACAAAAGACTCAAAATTTGTCACTGAAGCACCGCCACCTCCTCCCTCCTCCTCCACCTTTTTCTCCTCCTTCACCTTTTTCTCGTCCTCCTCCACCTTTATCCCCTCCTCCTCCTCTTCCTCCTCCTCCTCGTCACGGCACACAATACGCGACTGACTGGACACTTACTCCTTGACGCGACTCGACTCGTAAATTTCCTCGATACAATTGGAACACTCAAGCATTGTTAGCGGCACCACTCTCGCCATTATCAGACGTGGGCTATATTTAGTTACGCTGACCGCCACATCGCTCTCTTGTATCTTCTTTTGCGCACTGGTCAGAGTTGAATTGTGTCGTGTTTTTACTATAGTTTTTACAATGTTACACAGGCCGACAATCGAGGAAGAATGGTAAAAACATGTGTTAATACTTTCCAATTCTAATATAAGATTTTAAACTAGTTGCGAAGGACAAAAAACACGATGATAAGGTTTCAGAATGAGGTCTTGACGGTCGACACTCGCCTTGGAAGAGTTTAAATTGCCGGAACGTGGAAAAACAAGACAATTGAGAAAGTTTTAGATGTTGCCATTCAAGAGTTGACATGGATTGTAACTAAAGAGGTCAGAATGTATAGAAACTAAACACACATCTGATTCTTAAGGACATATTCAAGCACACACACACACACACACACACACACACACACACCAATCCATTAACCAAAGAGCCTATGTGCGTCGCATGTGCACTTAAAACGCTAGCTTGTGTGTGTGTGTGTATGTGGTGTGTGTGTGTGTGTGTGTGTGTGTGTGTGTGTGTGTGTGTGTGTGTGTGTTTATCCGCGCGCGAAAGCTCATATAATATCACTAAACTGGCTGAAGTGTAGCACAAACTTCTACTGCCCGTTGTCGAATAATTTTATTAACATCAGGAGGGATACACACACACACACACACACACACACACACATGGACACACAGAATCTTTTGTCAGGGGGTACGCCGCCGTGACTGACAGCCCCACTTGGCGGTCCCCGAACCCTCAGTGCTGGTCCAGGGCAAAGTTCACGGCTACGCTGAACATAAATTACATTGAACAGACCAGCCACCACCGCCACGGCCACCACCGGCACCACCACCACCAAACCACCATCGCTATCGCTACGGAATAAGGAACTTTGTCTGGCCGTGGCTTGCTCACACTGCGTGGCGACAGACGGTGAAGGACTGTGTGAGTGAATATGTGAAAGTGAATATCTGTGTGTGTGTCCAGCGGATAAAAGGAGAAGCAAGAAAAGGCACAGGAGTGAGAGCGAAGGGATGGAATGAAGGCACAAGAGAAGGAAGGGGAGGGTAAAGGAAAGAGTAGAATGATTACAAAATTGATATCCAAAAAATAAAAGAAATGTGCGATAATGTAGAAAAAGAGGAGCAAAATGAGGTTAAGAAAATGTATAAGACTGAAAAGGAACTGAACGAAGGTAATTGACAGATAGGTAGGACATTTTAAAGCGTAGGATGAGGACAAAAAAGAGAAGTGTATTCATGTGTGCACAGCAGATTAAAGGAGAAACATAAAGAGGTAAAGCTGTTGGAAAAGGTGGATAAGTAATGAAATGAAGGTTGAAACAGAGCATGGGATGATGAAGAAATAAATCGTAGAAGGAATGCGAGACTAACAATAAGGAAAAGGGAATGAGGACAAGAAGAAAGACGAAGACGAACGAAATACTGGGATAAATAAATGAAAAGGATAAGACCAAGGAGTGAGCACTGCGCTTGAGGAAAAGTAAATATAAGCACAAAAATGGCAGTAGAAATATTCCTGATCTAAATGTAAACTTACACAACCATTTCCATTTTTATTTGGATTCAGCCGGAACACCAAATACACAAGAAACATGATTAATCTCTCAGTAAACCTCAACCTGAATAGGAAAAGTCGTGCAACCAATAAAAATCAACGTGTCGTAAAATGCATATACACGACCCAACGCAAAATAAAACGCATAGGCAGAAAACCGTGAGTAAGTAAACAGACCCACGAAGGAAGAGGAATGATAGAGAAAAGTAAGCGTTAAGGGAAGAGAGGAAAAAGAACCTAAGAAATATATACGCAAAGGAAAACCATGAGTAAGTAAACAGACGCATGAAAGAAGAGGAACGATAGAGAGAAGTAAGCATTAAGGTAAGATAAGAAAAAAAGGAAAAAAGAGTGAAGGTAAATGCGGACAGGTAAGAACAAGGCACACGGGCTGTGGTTACGAGGTGTTCAAGGTCACGCGCTCCCAAGCTGCCTTCGCGCCGCCCTGATTAATGCGACGAGAGGTGAGGGGTGAGCGCCTGGCGTGGGCCGCGACTCCAGCCAACCGTTACGGAGATAATCGCGCCAATTAACAACACAATACAGGTAACAGGTATCTTAATAAACCATAGAATTAACGGCTACGGAAATAGAGTAAGTATCCTCATAAAGTCAGTATATATATATATATATATATATATATGTATATGTATATGTATATATATATATATATATATGTATGTATATGTATATATATATATATATATATATATATATATATATATATATATATATATATATATATATATATATATATATATATATATATATATATGTGTGTGTACGTATGTATGTATGTATATATGTATGTATGTATGTAGGTTAGGTTAGGTTAGGTTAGGTTAAGTTAGGTTAGGGTAGGATAAGGTAGGGTAGGGTAGGGCACGGTAGGGTAGGGTAGGGTAGGGTAGGTAGGTAGGTAGGTAGGCTAGGTTAGGTTAGGTTAGGTTAGGTTAGGTCAGGTTAGGTTAGGTTAGGTAAGGTAGGTGTCCCAATGAAATCACAAAAAAATAGTAACGTACAACCAATAAAAAAGTATTCTAACAAAATCACAGCGAATGACAGCCTACAACTATTGATAAGTATCGCCATAAAATCACAAATAAAACTCTGTACATCTCTCTCGCATAAATAGAAATCACTTGTTTTTATCAGCGCGCGAATCATACTTTCCAATAACTAGGTGACCGGCGCGAGCGTTCCCGGCCCGCCGCCAATTTATCGTGTTTGCCAATTTAGTGATGATGCAGCAATAACATCTGTTTTTAATTGTTTCATAGGGACTCATTAAGCTCAGCCGGCTCATGGCGCGCTGGGGGCGGAGGCTCCGGCTCAAAGGGGAATAAAATGTAAGAGGAATTGGGACATGCAAACATGGTACAATTTTTAAGTGAAACAAACATTTTACTATCGCGCGTAAATAATTATAAACGTGAAATGCAAATATGTTTTTCAGGCGTATCTTTGTTCATTACATTAATAACATTTTAAATATTAAGGGAAGGCAAGTGATGCAATAACTGAAAAAAAAGGATCATCACAAGTGTAATGCATCCTTCGTTAAAAAAAAAAAAAAATTACCCAACGTGAAAAAATGTCAAGGGCAGCATTACATCTCGATATTTTATACGCAAATAAATACTTTTCAAACATTTCCCTAACATAACACGGAAGAATCCAAAAGACAACATATCGTATAGACAGACAGTTTATGATGCAACCAGTCCGCCAGCTAGCCAGCCAGCCAGCCCGCCAGCCAGCCAGCTAGCCTGCCCACCCGCCCGCCCGCCAGCCAGCCAGCCAGTCAGCCAGTCTGCCAGCCAGTCCGCTAGCCAGCCAGCCAGCCAGCCCGCCATCCCGCCGGCCACCCAGCCAGTCCGCCAGCCAGCCTGCCACCCAGCCAGTTCGCCAGCCAGCCAGCCAGCCAACCCCCAAGCCAACCAGCCCCCCAGCCAGCCAGTCCTCCAGCCCCCCAGCCAGCCAGCCAGTCCTCCAGCCCCCCAGCCAGCCAGCCAGCCAACCAGACCGCCAGCAAGCCAGCCGCACGGGTACGTATAGACAATATCAACAAAATCGTCAATAACCCAAGGACTCTATTTTTCCGCCGACTTGGATTTCAGGGAAGAGGAGCTGCCCCAGCAGGAGATAAATCACTCGGGCCGCCTGGAGCACCCTCTGGTGCTCTGGCCTGCCTCGCCCTTCGGTAGGTCCATGGCGGGGTGGCGGCTGTTCTTGGAAGAGGGCGAGTGAGGAGGGTAGGGACTCATGGTGGAAGGGAATGGGTGAGCGGAGGGCAGGCAGTTGGTGGAAGGGAAGGGGTGGGTTAGTGAAGGAAGGGTAGGGCAGACAGATGGTAGGAGGAAAGGGGTGCACATGGACAGGTGAAGAATGGGTGAGGCAGGGGATAGTGGTGGAAGAGAAGGACTGGATGGGTGGAGGAGGTGCAGAGGAGAAAGCTATTGGAAGGGAAAGGGTGGATAGGTGAAGGAGGGGTGCGGCAGGAACACACGGTCGAAGGGAAGGGAAGGGAAGGGAAAGGAAAGGGAAGGGAAGGGAAAGGAAGGGAAGGGAAGGGAAGGGCAGGGAAGGGAAATGAAAGAGAAGGAGTTGGTAAGTGGAGGATGCGTGGGCAGACAGGTGGTGGAAGGGAAGGGGTGAATGGGTGGAGGAAAGGTGGACAAGGGAAAGGATATGGAAGGGAATGGGTTGGTAGGTGGAGGAGGCGTAGATCAGAGACAAGGGATGGAGGAGAAGGGCTGAATGGAGGAGTGAGATGAGTGTGATACAGAGATTTGCGGTTACTGGGCGAGGAGAGGCGTGAGCAGGGGTGAGAGGAGGAGGAGGAGGATTGCGGGGGATTAGAACAGTATGCGAGGCGTGGGAGGCTGTTGAGAGTGCGCGGAGGACCGTGGATGGAAGAGCGCAATGTGTGAAGGTGTAATATATGTTAGTGACGTAAAATGCTACTGGAAGAGATGAATAGAGTAAGAGCGGTGTGGGGGCGGTGGTTTAGTAAAGGATCAGAGGAAAGGAAGAAGGCAAGAGGTAATAGGGAGAGGGAGGCTGAGCGTGTGATAAGATGGAGGCGAGGATATTAGGTGAAGGAGTGAGGCGGATTACAAAGGAGCGTGCAGGTCGTGGGAGTCCTGGAGAAGTGGAGGCGGTTGAGGCATGAGAGCGCAGGTGGAGGAGGAAGAGAGGATTCTGGAGGTGAAGAGGTGAAGAGAAAGGAGTCTGAGAGCAAAAGAAGAGGATACTGGGGGTGAAGAGGTGAAGAAGGGGGGATAAATGAGGTGGAGGGATGTGGAAGGGCGTGGAGGGGGCCGAGGAGGGCGTTTGAGGTTTGAGCGTGCCCCGTGGTGGGTGTGGCGGCTTTCGTGGTGGTGGTCCAAGGAGTGTCTTCGCCGCCTCCATGCACGAGTTCCCCATCGAGGCTTTAATGTGTTTGCTTGCGTGATTGGCGCGAGGGTGGTGGCTCCTTGATAGCGCTACATTTAACCCTTAAGATAATACCTGCCGGGAACTATTATGGCTCAGTACTGTTAACGGGGTATTTCGACTCGGTAAGTTTAGGTATACGTGCGTCATAGGGATTGAGTGGTTTCTGTAAGTGCTGGATGCTGCCGCAGAAGCAACTTCAACTAAAGGAACTTATTCACTTTCTGTAAAACCTAAAATATAATATGTATCTAAATAAATAAATAAATAATCAGCATCCCATGAAAGTCAATGATGTAATTTCCTTCCGGCTTACTGGTAAATCCTCTGCAAGTTTTTAAGAAATTTTTTTTTCTTCATATTTTGTAAAGACATCAAAGAGTGCCGCAGCATCACATCAGCTATAGTTAAGACTTTATTATATAACTTGAGATTGTTTTACAAAATCTCGAGGTTTCATAAGATTTTAACTAGAGCTGGCGAGACTTGAATTTTGTTTGGGTTTATTTTATAAAATATCTACGAAGCTTCCGCAAATAAATGACCTCAAAGTCTTATAACAAAGTCTTGACTCCAGTTGACGAGAAGCTGCTGCTGCACGGCTGACCTAAATGAGAATGAGGCAGACATCGGAAACCTGATTCACGCCCGTCATTAACACATCTCAAGAAGGACGCCGTCAAGGACCACTGGCCGGGGCTACCTGCTAATTGACGGCCGAGAACCAAAGGTGAGAATTAAGTACACTCTATTTCCCACTGATTACGCCACTTGAGGCAGGTAACTGTGTGTGTGTGTGTGTGTGTGTGTGTGTGTGTGTGTGTGTGTGTGTGTGTGTGTGTGTGTGTGTGTGTGTGTGTGTGTTCTCTTTTACCCGGTGCTCCTTCATCTCCCTCCCTCCTTCCTCCCTTCCTTTACCCTCCCTCTTCTAACGACTAAATCGCTCCCTCAATCTCCTCAACCACCTCAACTGTGATAAAAATAAAACCGTAAACAACTCGACGAAAATGAGCAGCAACATAAATAAAGACTCGAGTAAACATCATCGTTCCTTATACGCGAGTAAGAAGAATGTGGAGGTTGAGATGTGGCTGGAGTCTGACACTTGATTGCTCGACATATATTCAAAAGCTTACTAGAACCCCACAACAAACTCCCAGCAACTCAAACAGACCCGAGGTGTTTATATAGTTCCCAGCACTGACTACTTAAGCACGCCTGACATGTATCTCTTTACCCGTTCATGACCTGTTATATGAGATCTAGTGCGTATATACATCCCAGTCTATTGAGGTCAACCCAGAAGACGTGAGTAGAATGAGGAAGATCGTCTGGCAGATAGCACACGTTACATATGCGCCTGACGTTCGTTTGTAACACCCTCGCCCCAACACTCACTCGGCCAGTCCACAGCGGCGGCAGCCAAGTATGTAGTTTCCGGTGTTGTTCCGTCGGTCACCTCAATGTCAGAGCGCGCCAAACGTATTGCCAAGCGGCGGTCATTGACTCTGGTATTTACGTGTATATACATGCTACGTTTTAGTGCTTCCTTATAGCGAGACGTGCCAGTGAAGTTGAAGTGTTGGCGGCGGAGAGTATGCGTGGTGGATTTTTTTGTTGTTTGTTTGAAGTTCACTATCTGACTAGAGTTATTCTGGTTCTCGTCTATCTTCGAAAATCAATATATACACACAAACAGAAGTGATCACAAAGGATGGTTGTGTGATAAAAACAAACAATTTCAACACCAAGAGAGAATTTAGAGATTAATATTAAAGACACATGGTCCAGAAACGTTTTAAACACACACACACACACACACACACACACACACACACACACAAGGAAAATTATGACAGGAAACAAAGCGCATGAAGCTCTGCTTACATATTCTCCATGACAACATACGTTTCAGCAACTTTTCGTGTGAGCCGCGCCGTGAATGCATGACAAGTAGAGGACGAGAGGGACGGGTGGCGGGAACGTAATACAAGGACACAAACTGACAAGAACCGGACACGAATCACAAAAGGAATGAAACGTATTAGAGAAAAAAACGTTCAAATAAACAAAAATAGAATACAAATAATATTGAACAACAGGAAATGCCAGAATACGTAACACACACACACACACACACACACACACACACACACACACACACACACACACACACACACTCAATACATATAAACGCACATCCTCAGCAGCCATAAATAATCGAAAAAGTACAGACAATGCACAAGACAATGGCACAGGAGGAGGAGATATTGAGTTCCGGACCATAAGAGAGAGAGGGAGAAGGAGAAGGGGAGCCGAGCTGCCCATAAGTCTGCCGCGAGCACTGATCCATTGATAGTATGTTACAAGGAGTTATTGTGATCTAGGAAGGGGGAAGAAGGACGCTCGCCCGCCAGTCACCCATACATCCACCCACATCGGAGGAAAAGTGTGTGTGGGGAGGCGGGGGTGTGCTTAAGTGAACTAGATGGATTATGAGGTATAAAAAAGAAAAAAAAGAAACATCTGTCCTGCTTACTCGTGAGGTGACAAGAACATCATGACGGGGAGACGTAGCGATGCAAGGGTATTTTTTTTATATAGTGGTAATCAGAGGGAGGAGAACGCCATGCCAAATTGATAGAGAGATAGATAGAAATAGATAGATAAGCTGGGTGAATCGAAAGGATCACCCCACCACCACCACCACACATAGAAGCATGAAATATTTCCTCCCTCAATGGTCAGCGGCGAGCGTGATAAATACAAGGTAATAACCATCGCGTGGTCAATACTGCACTTAAGGGTAATGGTTAATGTGCTCCCTGGGCCTGGCTGTTTGTGTGTGTGACCACGGGAAAAGATGAATGGTGGGAGAGACGGAAAGGAAGTAGAGAGTGAGAGACAGAAAGGACAGTACCCACACACATGTTCCTTCCTTTCCCCGGTTATGTGGAAGGGAGAGTGGGAGGAAAGGAGGGAGGAGTGGAGAGTAATAAGTAAGGAATGGTAGAGATAAGAGGGCACACACACATACACTGCTTCACATATTCATCATCTCGCTTACTCCATCATCCAATCCTTCCCTTCTCTTTTCCCTATATTCTTCCCTTCCTCTTTTCTACCCCCCTCTTCTTCTGTCCTCCCTCTCTTCTTTTTTCCCTCTCTTCTCTCCTTTTCTTCTTCCCTCCCTCTCTTCTTTCCTCCCTCTGCTTTTCTCCTCTTCTGCCCTCCCCTTCTTCTTGCCTTCCTCACTTATTCCATCTTTCTCTTCTTCCCTTCCTCTTCCTCTCTTTTCCACACACTCCCCGTCGTGGTTCCCTCTCTTCCCCAACCCCCTCCTTCTCCCTCTCTGGGCCTAATATTTCACTCGCAGCTGAATAGAGAAATATCCAGTGCGTTCAGGGTCCAGGCGGGCGGCGTGTGGCTGCGGTGGACACATTACTAACACACACGTTCACATTTACATATACTTATCGCGGTTCAATGCTCGTGCCCGGCTGAGGGGTCCGAAGGGAGATTCGTTTAATTATATGCATGAGCAGTCTGTTCGGTCCGCTTTTATTTTATTTTTTTACCTCTCCCAAACATATTTTATTTATTTTCGTTTATGTCTTTTTGTCGATTATCTTATGTTTTGTTACTTTGTCTCTTTTTCACTGTCCTCACCATTCAATATTTTTTTTTCTCAGGTGTAAACTCTAGACACATTTATTCTACTTTCCACTTTTATGCTCCATCATAAAAGCTATAACTGTAGCATATTCTCCCTCTCTTCCTTTCCCTTCGCCTCTCTTCTTCCTCATACTCTCCCTATCTCCTCTCTTCCTCCCCATCTCCCTCATCTAACTTCATCTTGATATACTGGAAATGTTAGATTGATTTTTTCTTCAACACATATTATAACCTCTTTAACACCTGCATCTTTACATAAGTTTTGTCATTTATGCCAATCCTCCCCTTAAGTGGTCTTCTTCTTTCTCAGTTCATATTATAAAGTTGTCTTGTATCGTCTTCTGTCTCACCTTCCGTGTCTCCTTCAACTTGTCATTCCTTTCCCCTTTTTAACCTATACACTGTTATCCTTTTCCTTTTTCTCGTTTACTTCCTAACCCTCGTCTCGCTGCGTCCCCTTCCGTTCCTTTTCTCCTCCTCCTCCTCCTCCTCCTCGTCCCTTGCCTCGGCCGCCACGACTCATAACGCGAACTTTATCATCTTGGCGTCAGCATCGGTCACGGCCATAAAGAAGAGTTCCTTGGAGGCCACTTTGCCAAATTAGCAGCAGACCAAGAGTAGAGTCTGTGTGTGTGTGTGTGTGTGTGTGTGTGTGTGTGTTGCATAAGTGTCTGTCTAATAGCATGTGTCATCCTACTTCGCCCCTCTCCCCCCCTCCCCACCTTCAACACCTGCTCCACACACATCGCCTTGCCGTCATCCCTCGCCTCATCATCAAGGCCGCCGCTTTATTTCGTCCGCCAACACCCTCTGACACTGAGGGAACAAGTGACAATAGCCCGTTGTTTCTGTTGTCACTTTATTCTCCCCCTGGCTGTTGTTTATTCATCAGAGTTCAACAAACGCATACCAGATGAGAACACACACACACACACACACACACACACACACACACACACACACACACACACAGATAGGTGAGTATATGGTGAATCACATGCTCATACAAAGAATAGAGTCCGAGAAATGAGTAACATGAAAAGTATTACCAATGAGATTCAAAGTTTTGCCCTAAATTTTCTCCTTTGTATCCCTCCTCCCTCCTCTCTCCCATTCATTCCTCCCCCTTCAAAGCACATTATGACAAGGTTCTCTCCGTGTTAGGCTTAGCGCAGGGAAGATGGATGGCCCAGCTGTCGGGAGAGTGAAACATTACCGCTAACCTACAATTCATTTATTCGTTAGAATCGAGCCGTTAATGACTTCCCAAACCAATGACTTCGCATCTACTTGTTACTATTTCCTGAGTTTCACACCTTGACTAATTAACCTTCTCGGAGACGGGAATAAGAGAAGTCACTTTTTGCCTGTTTGTCTCTCCTTTTTACACTTGCTACTGACTTTTTCAAGACCTTTGCCACCAGTGAAAAAAGAGGTCCTTTGCACAGAGCTACACACACACACACACACACACACACACACACACACACACACACACAACCAAAAAAAGATGCATTTCACTCCGACAGTTACCAGTTTTAACTCCACCCAGTCCTTCACCCTTCCTGTTCATTTCCAGACATGTCTCGTCTCAACGTTTAACTCTCTCTCCCTCTCTCCCTGCTGCACCCTGCATCGCCACAACACCTTTTTTTCCTGTCCAGTGCAGCTGAATGCCAGTAGTGGATTAGTTTGATGCCATGAAAGGTGATCAACACTGTTCCCTGGTAAGCGGCCGAGGAAAAACTTACTTGGGTGTCGAGGTTGTTAATAAAGTCGCTTGGTGCACTTTTTCGAATCTATGATCTGGGAACACGTACAAATAAGGAAGGACCGGGTTTGAATTCTTACCTAAATCAACAGTGCGTGAAGAAAACTGGTGCAGCAAAATATAACGCAACAAATATGGTATAGATGAAACC
>NC_066523.1:8129165-8171665 GCF_024679095.1 Eriocheir sinensis | reverse complement strand
GCGGTGGCATTTCAGCCTTGGAGCATGATCATGTATTCACTTCAGTGGTCACATTCTTGTGATCACGTTTATTCGGAAGGTTTGCAATCATTCCTCCGTGTGTTCAACCTTCGACCTATATGCCAGGGGCGGGCATTAATAGTGTTTCGCAGCTCCTGATACAAGTGAAGGAAGCGAGCATCATGGATTAAGAAACGGAAATTAAAAACATTCTAATGATGAATAAGTGGACTTGGGTGAGCCATTGATTCATCTCATTCGTGGAAACGATAAAAAAATGTACACCCAAAGTATAGAAGAGTAGCAAACAAGGAATTTTCCGAGAACTAACCAGTATGCATATGAACTTATAACAATTACCGGAGCAGGAAGTAGGCCATTAACATCAGACAAAGTAGAAAGCGCTGGGAAAGACCTTTATCCTGCAATGAACTACTAGTGGCTGTTGACGATGATGATAATGATAATGATGATGTGTGGTGGCGTGGCCACACCCACTCCCGAGGACGGGGGGGAGGGGAGGACACAAATCGCCATGCCTCGTCACGCCGCCACGCCCACGTCACCGTAACACCAGAAAAAAATGCGGCCTCCACTTCCTCTAAAGAGCTGATATCATAATGCACGGCCTCTCGGTGCACCGTCATGTACTGCTTATCCACCGTTACTCCGCAAGCTAATACAACTTTTCATTTTAAGGCCAATCACAGTCTGATGATCATTTAATATATGGCCATATAGTGCATAGTGTACTGTTTATACACCATCACGCCCCCTAACAAGTCTTGCAAATGATAAAATTTTGCATGCAAAACAGGTAACCAACAATTCCCATAATCATTACCCAGGGAAAGCTTTTGATGCAGGAATCAATAGTAATCTGAAATGAAATTACTAACAGGTTTCTGAGACGCTGCTGCTTTTCATTTCTCAGCGATTTGCTGCACACACGAGACTTGTGTAAGACGCAAGTAAAATTTACACCACGTGTAAATGAAACAGTATGAATTAAATTTGGTGTGAGTGAAGAATCTGACTCTACAGATTTACAATAATATTAAGCGTTGATGTGACAAGGAAGGATTGAAAAGATAGTTGTATACCTTTGACTATAATTAACATTAATGAAAGTGTTTAGTGTACTTAATAATTAATTCGAGTTTTTGTTTCAGTAACCATTGAGCCTCTTCCAGCCAGGCACGCCGGCAGGCGGCGTTTGACTTGCTATAATACAAGTAGTCTCATCAAACGCCCCACGTGCTTGTGGTGCAAACACAGGTGTGTGTCACAACGTGTTCATACCACGCTGAGCACCAGAGGGTTGCTTTAGGTGGCGTCCTCACGCCGCACCAACAATGACGTGTGTGTGTGTGTGTGTGTGTGTGTGTGTGTGTGTGTGTGTGTGTGTGTGTGTGTGTGTGTGTGTGTGTGTGTAAAGAAAAAAGAAAAGAAAAATTAAAATAGAAAGAACGAACAAAAACAAGATAGTACCCCAACATACCACAAAACACAGCCCACTCATCATATTCGCAAATCCTTCATCCCACCGCTCCCATACACCCCCTGCCCACGCCAATCACATGGTGACCTTCCTCCTCCTCCTTTACCGCTTTTACTCGCTATCATCTCATCACCGGAGGAGTAGGAAAAGAGCTAAAGGAGGAAAGGGGAGAAGGAGGAGGTCACTTAGGAGGGGATTAGTTCAGGTGGTCACTTTACGCCTCAGCTAATCCTTCTTGTACCTCACAGGTGTGTCTTAAGGGAGTAGGTGGGTCTGGGGGATAAGGGAGGGGGAAAGGTGGGGATGGATGGGCAGAAAGGGTTAAGAGGGTCGAGCTGGGCTGGTGCTTGTGTGGGAGGTGGTGTAGGAAAGGTTTTGGACGGGGAAGGGATGAAACGGTGGAAGAAAGGAGACGGAGTGGTGGGGAGGGAGTTGGAAGGCAGATTGCTTAAGGGGTTTGAAAGAAGAATTGCTGGAGGAAGGAAGAGGAATGTAACAGTGGAGGGACTCGTATGGGTTGGTTCATAAAAGAAAGTAGAGAGTAACGGGAGATCAAAGGTGTGAAAGGGAGGGAGGCCTATTGTGTTGAGCTAAGCCTCGTGGGGTTACTTAAACACAAAGAAAAATATTCCTGGAAAAACAAAACAAAGCATTGCACTGAGAAAAACGGCTACAATCTGGTTAAAATTGTTGCTATAAAATATTCGCACTAAATTACTCCAGTTTTAAATGCTGTGACGGGCCTTCTGATGACCAGCACGAGCATTTAAGAGACCTTTTTGGTGGTGGTATTTATTGCGTGACCGTTTTTCCGGGGTCACAGAGGTCATTCTACCCAATCTGGACAGCCTTGACCCAGCCAGCCGAGGAACGATCAACAATTTCTGGAATATTGCGTAACTCTGAGCATGTAAAGAGGATTTGTGCGTGTGAAGGGCAAAGTTCATAGACGATTGCATATATATTCGTATTTACAACTAGTTTCTGCTACCTTGTTTAGAGATGGATGAACGACAAAATGAATGGAAGAATATACAAAATGATAAGTAGATACAGATAGATGGATTGACACCATACATATAGATGGATAGATATACAAATGATGATAGATAGATAGATAAATATAGATAAAGACAGATAGCTGGACAGATAGCTGAAGGAAGAAGTACAAAGATAGACTCCGAGAAACAAAAAGGCTTCAGAAATATGCAAACTCATCCAGCCAACAGAGTATTAAATCAAACTTCTGCTTGTAACTTTGTGAAATAGCTCTCGAACTTGTCTCTGAAATATGCGTAGCACGTGTTGGAATTTTCCTTGGCTATGACAGGCAATCTGGTAGGTTTTTCAAGTAGTTCGTAAAGTGGATGAGGAACTTACCCGGCATTCTTCCAAACATTTTATTTGTACTTAGATTCCACGAAGATGAAGGGTGCGGAGGTTGGTAATTTGCTTAATGTCACTAGATTTCTTTATAATA
The DNA here is from genome assembly GCF_024679095.1 of Eriocheir sinensis. Taxonomy (NCBI): domain Eukaryota; kingdom Metazoa; phylum Arthropoda; class Malacostraca; order Decapoda; family Varunidae; genus Eriocheir; species Eriocheir sinensis. Next base: position 8,168,684 of record NC_066523.1, on the reverse strand, counting down.
TAGTTGAATAAATGACATGAGGTTCCCATGAGAGTAAGACAGGATCAGTCAACACCAACAATCACCACCACCACCACCACCACCAGAAATATCATTACCACCATCCCCACAGTCACCACCACCATCAAAACCATTACCCACAATCACAACCTTTCCCTTCAACCGATCACTGCCACCCCCACACAACCAATCACCATCATCACCAATCGCCACCGCCACCAATCACCACCACCACAGGTTTGGCAATGACAGCAATAAAAGCTCATGAATAACACATGCATCGCGGGGGCCGAACTCTTGCCATTGTCGAAAGTGAGGAGGAGGAAGAAAAAATACAGTTTAAATTAATTTCCCCACCGACTGACAGCTTTAAATCCCCGTGAAATATCCTCCTCCTCCTTCTGCTCCTCCTCCTCGTGCTTCGTTTCCTTCTTCTCCTCTCCATCCTCCTCATCCTCATCCCCCATCTTCCCCTCCCACCCACCTCTTACTGCCGCTCCCCCATTCGCGTCTAACCCACACGAGGAGACGAATAATCCCAATTTATTAAGTTGATGATTCGTGATTTCCCTTTTATTCCTCTGCATCCATCACCGTCCATACCGAGCGGCGGGTTGGGGGAGGGCAGGGCAGGGTGGGTGAACGGGGTTACAAGTCGTACACGTGAGAGTTGAATAAGAGGCTTAGGAAACGGGAAGGAGTGGGAGGAGGAGTAGGAGGCGGAGAGTTGGGGAGTCAAAAAGAGCAGAAGGGAGAAGAATGGAAAGATGAGGGAAGCGAGAAGAGGCAAGAGAAGGGATGGAAAGAGATAGACAGAATACAGAGATAAAAAGAAGGAGGATAGATGTGGGAAGAACGTGAAGCAGGAAGAGGGATGGGAGAAAGAGATAGAAGGAATACAAGAAATGAGAGAGAGAGAGAGAGAGAGAGAGAGAGAGAGAGAGAGAGAGAGAGAGAGAGAGAGAGAGAGAGAGAGAGAGAGAGAGAGAGAGAGAGAGAGAGAGAGAGAGAGAGAGAGAGAGAGAGAGAGAGAGAGAGAGAGAGAGAGAGAGAGAGAGAGAGAGAGAGAGAGAGAGAGAGAGAGAGAGAGAGAGAGAGAGAGAGAGAGAGAGAGAGAGAGAGAGAGAGAGAATGTGGGGACAGTGTGAAAAAGCAAGAGAAGGGATAGAAAGAAGAGAAGAAGGGATAAAACGAGAGGTAGAGGGAGAAAGGGGAGATGTGAGGACAGCGTGAAGAAGCAAAGATGAGGGGTGGAAAGGAGAGGTAGAAGGAAAAATAAATGAATCAGGAGGGCAAGACGAGAATGAGATGAAAGCAGGAAGAATCAGGATGGCAATAGTATAAGGATCAGGAAGAGGAGGAGTAGGTGGTGGTGGAGGAGGAGGAGACTTGGGCGGGACGTGAATGAAGGAAAGGAAAATTTATGGTAATTTATTCACTCCCCGGAAAAGCGAGGATTCACGTCATTTCGGCCGCGGCCCCGCCATTCCGAAACACTGGCCGAGGTGTGCCGGGGGTGGCGCCGCTGTTTGTTCTGGTGGATGGCAGGGCGGCCGCGTTTGGGTGGTGTGGAGAAGGAGACGGTTAGCTGACTTTTCAATTTATTTTTTCTATTCCTTTCTTTATCTTCACTGACTTTTTGCCTTACAATAATTTTCTTTGCCTTGATCGTTATCTATCTATATATTTCTATCAATCTATGTATGTCTATCTATAATCTTTTTATTCCTATCTTTATCATCACTGACTTTTTTCTCTTACCGACAGTTTCTTTTTTGTTTATATATTGACCTTTATCTATCTGAATATTTCTATCAATCTATGTCTTCTTATTCCTTTCTTCATCTTCTATGGCTTTATGCCTTACCACCAGTTATTTTGTTGTTTATCAATTTTTATCTATATATTTTCAATCAACGTTTGTCTACCTATCGTCTATTTTTTTCTACCCCGCCAAAAGCAAAACAAAAATTACCGTGCCGGCTTTTACCAATCTCTTAGATCTCATCTCTCATTCTCTATCATTAGTTTTGAATTAGTCACGCACGTCACTGATGCGATAAAAACATTTAACGTAAAACTGCACACCTATACGACGCGCATCTCACACGCACGCAGAAAAACCCTGACACCTGTGATCACCAGCAAATAATAATAATAATCAGGAGCCACTCAAGGCGCCGCGCTCCGCTGCCCCCGCCAACACCCCGGACTGACTTGCTGGGGATTTTTCTTTACATTTTTTTTTAAAGTTCCTGTGTACATATTAACTTCTCTTAACCCCTCCCCACTCCCACCACCACCTGTTCTCATTGCGTGTTCCGAAAAAGCTGTCAGCATGTGTGTGTGCGTGCGTGCGTGCTGTGTGTGTGTGTGTGTGTGTGTGTGTGTGTGTGTGTGTGTGTGTGTGTGTGTGTGTGTGTGTGTGTGTGTGTGTGTGTGTGTGTGTGTGTGTGTGTGTGTGTCTGCTCCTCCAGGCGCGGCTCATTGTGGCAGCCCCTCAGGACGCCGTATTAGGGGCCAGGTCAAAACCCTCCGGCCGGGCCCGACAAGAGGGTCCCATCGGGCCTAGACGCCGCGTTCCTCCAGCATTCCTGCCCCCCGACCCTCCGCGACATACCTGCCGGCCACCCATAGATTCCTCCAGCTCAGGTGTCACAGGTGGGAACGAGGAGAAGCCGCGTTTTGTTTCCTGCAACGCGGTGGACAGGTGTGCATGCTAATGAGCCACCGTGTTCCTGCTTTGGACAGCCTAAGTCAAGAGGGGGTCAAGGTGTCTCATTATCATCACTATAAGCCAATATTAGTCTACTGCATGACAAAGGCCTTTTCTAACATTGTCCACGTCTCTGTTTGATGATAGTGAACTCCATTCTGGTCAGCAAAGTTTTCAATTTCATTAACCTCTGTATGCCATGCCTTCTATATATGTGATTTCTGGGTGGTTACTGCTTTGGAAAGTCTCGTGCTAAGCCATCCATATTTCAAAACAGAGAGTAAAGGGTCGTCCAGATAAAGGAACACATATCCGATGAACGAAAAGGGAAGGATGACCAAAGTAAATACTATAAACCCCCGGGATGAAAAGGGAAACAGGAGAGCTCGTACACCAACGGCCAATATCGAGTCTTTCATACAAAAACCTAACACAAAAATATTACCCGGCGGAGCGTTAACGGAAATATGAAAAAAAGCCCAATAAAGGCCGCGGGTAGATGAACTGAACTGAAAACAATGGGAGAGCCGAAAGGCACCGGCGGCAGCACGCTGATGGCATCACACACACACACACACACACACACACACACACACACACACACACACACACACACACACACACACACACCGTCACGAGAGAATTTTCTTTGGGGGATGAGCGGGAGAAATAGAAACAGATAGATAGAGAAAGAAAAAGAAAGAAAGAAAGAAAGAAAGAAAGAAAGAAAGAAAGAAAGAAAAGAAAGAAGAAAAAAGAAAGAATGAAAGAAAAGGAGAGAGAGAGAGAGAGAGAGAGAGAGAGAGAGAGAGAGAGAGAGAGAGAGAGAGAGAGAGAGAGAGAGAGAGAGAGAGAGAGAGAGAGAGAGAGAGAGAGAGAGAGAGAGAGAGAGAGAGAGAGAGAGAGAGAGAGAGAGAGAGAGAGAAAAAACCTTTTTTATGGTACAGATGGAGCAGGCCGTGGCACCAGGGTCGTTAAATGATAATGAATGGAGAGAGGGAGAGCGAGAACGGATGTAGGGGCGGCGGTGGGAGGGTGTGGGAAGCAATGAATGATAAACTATACATGGAAGACGTGCCTGAAGGGGGAGGAGGCGAGGAAAAAGAGGAGAAGGGGAAGGTGTACGGTGTGGGATGCTGCCGGTGAGAGGCAAGGAAGGTGTGCGGGGAGGGAGGAGACAGGGAAGGCAAAAGGGAGGGAGGAAGAAAGGAAGAGATTACAGAAGGGGTTTCAAAAGATGCCTGGCAGATAAGGAGAAAAGGAATAAGGGGAAAAAAGTATGGGGAAAAAGGAGGCAATGTAAGTATAGTGCCTTTTTAAATGAGTGAATCATACGAAGGAGAAAGAAAAATATTGTAAAAAAAATGGTGTGAAGTTAGAAATACAAAACATTTAACAGAGACCGGAGAATAAAAATGTTAACAAATACAGTAACAACAGCAAAAAAAAAAAAAACTTGCTACGTTCGTAAAATTCTTGCGATAAGGAAATCAAAGTTAAGAGTGCAATTTATTTTTGGACAGATAAACACAGACAACAAAGCAACAAAGGTCGACAAACAGGGGCAGACAATTAGATCGATAAACAGTAGATGGACAGACAGACACACAGACAGACATACATACATACAGACAGACAGACACAGACAGACAGACAGACAGACACTCATAGATAAAGAAGTTGACAAAAACGTGCAGACAGCATCACTGATAAATAATAGGCATATTCAGAAAGACAGACAGACAGACAGACGCAGACAAGAATCTCCGATGATCAAGGTCCACGTAACTGGCTGGCTGATTAACTGATTGATGGCCAAACTTTCTGATGAACTCTCAGATAAGTCCACCAGCGTCAGCAAAACTCTGAGCGCGGTTCCGTGACATAAATACCTTGATAAGATACGGGGAATATGACTGCCTGAAAAAATAAACCTCATTGAAGTGGTGTGCCTACTTATCAAGAGATGTGTTACAGGATAGTGCTGCGAGTTTTTTTTTTTTTTAAGTCAGATGAATAGTGGTGGACGATGGATCTCTCTCTCTCTCTCTCTCTCTCTCTCTCTCCACACACTCAAAATTTAAAATAATATAAACAGATAAGTAACAAAATAAAACACTACAAAAATACTAAAATAACTGAAATCCACTGCAGGAAATAACTTCAGCGAAAAACAAAAGAGAGCGAAATGAACACCAGGAAAAATGAGTCAAAAATACGCGTGACCTAAAGGCTCGCACAGACACGAGCAAAATATATGCAAGTTTGACCTTCCCACGTAACTTTCCACGTAAACCTTATTTTCCGATCTGTTCCATACTCAGTTTATGTTCAAGCTCAATCAATAATCGTCTTCTTTTGACGTATTTTATATCGAGTCCGAAGTGACTATTTTTAATCAATACGGTAATTACTTTATATATTGATGATGATGATGATGATGATATAATAATAATAATAATAATAATAATAATAATAATAATAATAATAATAATAATAATAATAATAAAAACAATGATGATTGACCTCCCATGATCTGTTGGCTTTTTTTCACATTTGTTTCCTTTTTTGTGCCCTTGAACTGACTCCTCTGCTGTAAAAAAAAAAAAAAAAAAAAAAAAGAGCGTGAGCGGGGTCGCCCTTCAGGTCACTCACCCCTTGTACCGGCTGGGGTGCCAGGTTAAGTGTCGCAGACGTGCCCGTTGGGAGGGTGACCTTTTAGCTCATCTATGGTTCAACTGGGATGTTGCCTTGCCTTCATTTTAAAGGCCCGGGTTCGATTCCCGGTGCTCAGTAGTATACATTTCGAAATTATGAAGATATTAACAATTACTATTATTATTATCATTATTATTATTAATAGCAGTAGTAGTAGTAGTGGTGGTGGTAGTGGTAGTGGAAGTGGTAGTGGTGGTAGTAGTAGAAGTAGTATAATAGTAGTAGTGGTAGTAGAATAATAGTAGTAGTATAGTAGTACGTAGTAGTAGTAGTAGTAGTAGTAGTAGTAGTAGTAGTGCCCCTGGAAGCCACCCACCACAGGAACGAGCAGGAGAAGACAAGGGCATACGGTGAAAGAATCCAACATGTGGATCAGGGCAGCTTCATCCCCCTCGTCTTCACCACATCCGGCGGGATGGGTCCCAGGGCCCGATGCTTCTACGCACGACTCGCGGAACTAATCTCAGAAAAGAAGCATCAGCCAAGGAGCCACGTTGTCGCCTTGATGAGGTGTCGCCTCTCGTTCTTCCTGCTCAGGTCGGCCATCCTATGTCTCAGGGGCACCAGACACTCTGGCCCAAAAGCCACCAACATCTGCAATATGGACTATGAAACCACAGTGGTGGAGAGTGACATTAGGATGGGTCGGGAGTGACTTGAGTAGGGAAGGAAAGGGGGATCTAGACGTAATAGATGATGGGTGATTTAGTGTCAGGTAGTATTAGTGACATGGTTGGATGCCACAGTCATTAGCGAACAGAGTTGGGACTAATGACCTAGTAGTAGTAGGAGTAAATTAAATTAATAAATCGACTAATAGAATTAGTAAATAAATGTTGTATAAAAAGAGAGGAATGAAGGTGAAGGCGAAGGTGACGTGGAGAGGGAGAAGTGACACATCAGGCAGAGTAAAAATATATCGGGCCGAGTGGAGTGGCATTAGAGTGGAGTGACATCAGGAGGTAAGGAGTGACGTGTAGGGTGGAGTGGGTGATAGAGATGACACAGTGGCGTGTGTGTGCGTGTGTGTGTGTGTGTGTGTGTGTGTGTGTGTGTGTGTGTGTGTGTTTTAAATAGTCAACATACCGGAGAAAGAAAAAGAAGTCCTGGCGGGCATTCATTCACTTTTTCGCCGCCAGATTAAAGGACCGGCATGAATTACGTGGAAAGTCGTAAAACCTGATCGGCGGAGCGGCCTGAGGGGAGGGAGGGGGGAGGAAGAGAACGGGGTTCGAGTGAGAAGTGGAGAAAGAGAGGGAGGGAGAGAGGGATAAGATAAGGAGAAAGGGAAGATAAGGATAGGAAAGAGAGAGGAGTTGGAAGGAGAGAATGGAGTAAAGAGTTGGTATAAAGAAGGAAAGGGATGAGTGGGTGGGAGAGGAAGAAGAGGAATGAGATAAAAAGAAAAATAGGGAGAAGTGAGAAGGGAGGCAGCGATGTAAGAAAAAGAGGAAGGAGAAAGGGAGTTATATAAGAAGAGGGAGAGGAGAGAAGGGGGTAGGAAGATGATGAGTTGGGGAAGGAAGAAAAGGAGGAGAGAGAGAGAGAGAGAGAGAGAGAGAGAGAGAGAGAGAGAGAGAGAGAGAGAGAGAGAGAGAGAGAGAGAGAGAGAGTTGGGGGGGGGGGGTTGCGAATTAGCCGTCCGCAGCTCCCAGGCCGTTGCTCCCGTCACTCCGCAAGCCGTCCCGTCACATAATCATCAGGTATCTTTTCTCTTTTTTTCCATGTATAATCTCGCTTCCCTCAACGTGTCTGCAGCCGCCCTCGACACGCAGGCGGCGATGAGAGGGCCCTCGAGGCGCGTCTCCTGGGGCTGACCTTCCCATCACAGCGGCGCCGGCGGGACGAGATAGTTGTGTGTCAGCTGAGTGGGACGAGACGCAGACGCCTGACCTGAAGCAACAGTGTAGTGGTGGTGTGGTGGCGGCGACGAGGCTTGGCGAGGATGTGTTGAGTCGTGGGTGTGACAGGCTGGGTGGCGGGGCGACAGTGACCGTGGCGCCCTTCAGCTCTTTGATCGGTGGCCGTCTTGTGCAAGGCAGCCACTCACTCAACTCTTGGGGAAGCTCAGCGCAGTGCTCCATCCCCTCCGCATTGAACAACCTTAGAATTATTGGAGAATTCCCGCAGCGAAGCCCTTTGAAAGTCTCCCCACTTCTTTGATCACAAATATTAAGAATGTATTCTGTATGCGGGACCCGGGGACGTCAATACCAAACGGCTATAAAGGAGACCTCGTCTTTTCATCCAACATATATTTGCGTAAAAGGCATGTAGTAGCAGGGCAGCTTTCAGTGGACGGTGAAAATAAGCCACTTGACGGGGACGACGACTGGTGAAGGGGCCGTGAAATTTACTATATTGGGAGATGTTAGAGTATCTATTTTGCATTCCTTAGGGTGCAGAGTGGCTCAAGTGGTTTTCGAATGAGAAGCAATTTAACAAAGGAGTATCAGTGAGGTTCTTCGATGAAAAGACAGATTAAGGCTCATGGCAATTGACTTAATCAGATGATTTGATATTCAGTAACTGGACAGGCAAGAACGGCTTCACGATTAGGGTAGTGGATGAGTGACACCCACTTAGCAGCCTTAGATTTGGTAATTGCGAGTGATAGAGATTTCTAAGAGATTGGATAAATTTTAGGACGAGGGCGACACGTAATTGAACTGGCTATGTAGGTGCCTAGCGTTGGATGACTAGCACTTTGTGGATCCCTTATGTTCTCACACTTTAATAAAGTAAATGCAGAGCCGATCGACAACACTCCTCCGCCAGTGAATCGTTTTGGGTTATCACAGTAAAGCTGAAAAATTGCAGCTATAGAATATTTCTTATGACAATGAATAGGGGGTACATATGTTAGTCAGCGTGTACATACGCGCCATTACGATTTGTCATCAAACATATAAAAAAATAGTAATCTCAAGAGAAAAAAAGAATTGTTATATAAAGATTGGATACTGTGGAAATAAGTCGATAATTTCAGACTTTTGATATTTATCAATTTTAGCTTCAGCTCAATTCTGTATTACTTGAACACAGTAGCTTGTCGGGATGAATTGCATAAATAACTCTAATTCGCGTATACAGCTACATCATGAAGGCCGCAGATACAACTTTAAGTGTAAATTACGACGAAGAGCATCTGGCAAGCGGAAAGTAGGACCTAAACCTTAAATCAAAGAGAAGACAACACGCATCCTCCGGTAATGAAGTTTCGTCAAGGTGAAGTCGCAATGTGGGCGTTATAATCCAGCGCAGCAGGTGTCTGTCTCACGCAGGAACGCCGCGCCCCGACCCATACGTCCCCTGAACACCCGGTGGGACGGCAAGAGTAATTCATCCCATTCATGGGTCACCGAGAGCACGTCGATGTCAAAGCGTCCTTCCTTCTATAGTTTTTTAATGACAACGGAGACAAACTAAAAACTAAACACCCCAACCAGATAAAAATATAGAGAAATAAAATAGAAAGAAGACGAAGGAGAATTAACTTACAAATGACAGTCCAAATAAATATACGTACAGGAAAATCGCTAAAAACTTGGATCAAGTAACCACAAATAAGCAAGACACTATTAATCACAACTACTTACACGCATTATAAGCAAAAATCATAAAGTTTCCTGTGAATAATCTTGGTCTTATACTAAACGTCTAAATTTACCCTAACACAAGCCGTAAGAAAACACTAACTAGCCAGGGATAAATAAATTCAGACCCCCTAATGCATGTAACTGTAAATTCAAGTCGAGTCCTGCTTGGAACCACGATCATCTAGCAGATAACAGGAATTTTACAAAGCGGGCAGAGGAAAAAACTGAGGAATGAACCCTTGACTCCCTTGACTGAGCAGCAAACATGGGGGCTGTGAGAGGCAGACACGCGGTGGAGCGAACGAGTCCAAAGGTAATCGTTCTGGCGGCCGCGAGGAGCACAAAGAAGGCATTGCGTCGTGGTGTCAGGAGGGCGATGATGAGCGCCGGGATGTGGTGTGTAATGGATATAATGAGAGGATTGGGCAAGGGAGCAGTGATAGCGAGGATACGTGTTATGGTAATGAACAGGAGGGAGCAGAGGCTTGGGAACGTACGGTGGTTGTGGTGATGAGTGTGATAATGAGTGGTGAGAGTGAGAAAGGCTATGATATCGTGATGGTGGTGATTGTGGATACCATGATACCATGATAATGAGTGTTATGGTAGAGGTCTCCCTGAAGTGAATGGTGTAGTGGGTTGGTGAAGGCCGGAAAGGTGGCGTGGGAGGGGTGTATGGTGTGTGTGGTGTTGTGAGAAGGTGAGGGAAGCTAAGAAATTAAAGTGTGGTGGTGGTGATGGATTGTGGATGAGCAAGGGAAGAAGGATGAGACTGTGGGGACTGGAGGTAGTTGAGTGGGATGCGATGGTGTGTAGTGTGTGGTGTGTGTGGTGTCGTATGAGGGCGAGAAAGGCTAAAAGTATGGAGTGTGGTTATGGAGGAATGTGAACAAGGCGGGAAGACTACAATGTGGAGTGTGGTGATGAACAAGGAAGGAAAGACTGAGGCTGTGGGGATTGGCGGCAGTGGTGTGGGACGTGAAGATGTGTAGTGTGTGGTGTGTGTGGTGTTGTGGGAGGGTGAGGGAGACTAAGAATGTGGAGTGTGGTGGTGGTGGGCGTGGCGGGGAGGAGTGCGGCGCCCCCAGGGTAGGTAGCGAGGCGGTCGGTCACTTCTGCTTGTCCATGTAAGGCATGTGTGCCGTGGAGCGTGACGGGGCGGGGACGAGTCTGCTTCACGGAGGTCCTGAGGGCGCAGGGAAGCTTAAGCTCTTCTGGTGCTGAGCTGAGGCTGACCTGAGAGTGAGGCTGACTGTGGCTCGTCTATATAGTGCAACTGAGGTTGAGCTGAGCAAAGGCCGAGGCAAGGGTGATCTGGGGCTGAGGTGATTAAAGTTAACAGAAGCAGCCGAGGTTGAGCTGAGACTGATCTGGGACTGAGATTAACTAGAGGCTGTTCTGTCTGCTTGGTGCTGCATAGGTTGAGCATAAATTAGCATACTGAGCATAAAGACGGGGCACAACCCCCAATTAATACCTGGTACCCATTCACTGCTGTGTGGACAGGGGCGTAGGGTATCGGAAAAGCCGGAAAAACAATGTGTCTATTTTTTTTATACGTAGTTTCGTCATAACTCAAAGTGAATAGCAATATCAACCGTTTGTGTGTGTGTGTGTGTGTGTGTGTGTGTGTGTGTGTGTGTGTGTGTGTGTGTGTGTGTGTGTGTGTGTGTGTGTGTGTGTGTGTGTGTGTGTGTGTGTTGCTGTGTTAATACGTGTTTGGCCGTGACTAGCGTGCACAAAAACTGTAACCACGCGGCAGATCCATCACCCTCCAGCACGGAACGTTAGCCTCAATACCTCGAATAAAGAAAATTTCTCAAGAAACGTCTGAGAGCACGTCACTGTCGACCCTCGCGCCCGTTGTGTGCTGCGAGCGGCCTGCTGCTACTGCTGAAATATTTACCTAGACGCTCCAGCGCCGCGGTGACCACCTGCCCGCGGCCCGACCTTCCGTGCCGCGCCGATCATTCATACACACTTCTCTGCATTTTTCATGAGCCGCTGGACATGGAATGGTCACTCCGGGGCAGCGTGCGGCATAGAAACTGCTTACGGTACTACTTCCCTTACCGCGCCGCCAGACCTGAGGGTTATTTGAGCCTCAGCTCGCCTAACCTCTCCTATTATTATATTTTCATTATGTTTCATTGTACGGATGAATGAATGTAAGACGAAGCATTCTCTGTGCATAGCTTCTGTTGAGTGAGAGGCGCGCTATGAGTACTGACAGCTGGACAAACGCCTTCCTGACCTTGCTGACGAGCCGCTTCCAAACAAGTCGGTGCCAGCTCGACATGGGATCTCTGATGCGCCTGCTGATGCCTGCTGACTGAGTAGCTACGGCGAGGTGGTAACAACTGCCCCTCCTGCTGACACACTTACGGTAAGGATGCCAGAGAGCCACCAAGGCATATTAAGCCTGACCTCGACAAAACACAACATACACGCTTCAACAAAGGATCAGTGTTGTAGCATCATCGCGCGTAAGTTTGACCAAGGAAAGGGATTATGGATGGATGCTCCTCCTGGGCTCCTTTTAGTGAGAGACAGAAAACGGAGTAACAGACACGAGACGTCACGCAACACAAACACGCGGATGAGTTACCGCCGCGATAATTCACTCCCTAGGCAAGGCTGTCACAGAGGCGGTGGCATGGACGGAGGGAGGGAGCATGAGGGTAGGCAGGGTGCCAGCGTCCCCGTAACCTTTCAAGCTTCCGATATTACATCACTGATGGAAAATTTAATATGCCACACATTTCTGTAATATGATTGGATCTAGCTACTCCTACCATCACCACACCTTTATTGTACACTCAATAAATAGATGATAACATTGTATAATACGAGCATTTTGCAATACCACTCATGTTTTCTTATTAATCATATTCTTATCATCAATACTGTTATTACTATTACTACTACTACTGCTAATAATGATAATGCACAAGCAAACAGGCATTCAATATAATCCTCTTCGGCTTCAGTCACACTTCCATTAGCCTACTTTCGCCTCCCTTCCCCCGGGCGTGGGTGCTCGGCGCGTGAGGCGAGGCGACCGTAGCTCCACCTCATTCCTTTCCCTCATCTGCCTCCCCGTCGCCGGCCTTGTGCCTAAGATGGCCTAAGATTATGGTGGAGGCGCGGCATGGCGAGGAGGAGAATAGGATGAAGAAGAGGAAGAGAAGACAGAGACGGAGGAGGAGGAGGAGAAAGAGGAGGAGGAGAGGGAGGAAGGGAGGGCAGGCGGCTAGTAAAGTATATGAAACCGCTGATGACGAGGCCGCTGAGGACGTAATGAATTAGCAGGAGGGAGAGTACGAGCAGCCGGCAGGTGAGTTTGCGCATTGATTAATACCATCGCGGCGACGTAATGGCTCAGGTGTGTCGGTCGCTGCTCAGGCCGCCCATGCTTTCTTTCCCCGGCGAGGATAATGGGCGGGCTGGGCCATAATGATTACTACAGGCCGGTGCGGGGCGAAGGGGGGGAGAGGGAGGGAGGCAGGGAAGGTTAGTTTTTGCCAGGTTCTGCAGCGGGTGAGTGGTGGTGGTGGTGGTGGTAGTGGTGGTGGAAGCAATGGTGGTGCAGTGGTAGAGTTGGTGGAGTTATTATGGTGGTTGAGGTGGAGATGTGTGGAGATGGTGTAGGTGTATAGGTGATGGTGGTGGAGGTATGGTGGTAATGGTGGTAGTAAGGTGGTTATGAAAAGAAATATCAAGATCGGAAAAAATCTTATTAATGCGATATGTAGTAGTAGTAGTAGTAGTAATAGTAGTAGTAGTAGTAGTAGTAGTAGTAGTAGTAGGAGGAGGAGGAGGAGGAGGAGGAGGAGGAGGAGGAGGAGGAGGAGGAGGTGGAGGAGGAGGACGAGGAACCCTTACCCCTTCACATCAGTACCCAAGGCGGGACTAGAGCGTGAAATTGATTTGTTTCGAGCAGTATATTCACGCTGGCTGATCGCGGCTCATCCCTGGCCTAAAAATAAATTAATCCGTCATTGGGATAATCTCAGGTCAAAGGAAACGGGCTCAAGTATTCTTCAGTCGAGTTCAAGACTAACCAACAGGGATCATGCGGCTTATATTTCCTAAACAGCAACTCACGTTATCTAGTTCAGTGTCATGCCAACTCTCACAGGGACCGGACTCTCATGCGCGTTTTGCCGTCGCCGCCCTGTCTGTCTGTCCGGGGCGAGGTGACCAACGCCTCAGGATAATAAATGTTAGCGCAGCCAGGCAAGGAAATGTAGCGAATCAATCCGCAAGTCACAACTCAAGGGAAGCTCTGACGGGCGCGGCTTCGTCAACACAGAGCCGAGCCGTGGCATGCAACACCCGACGCGCCCTGTCATTGATGTAACGGTGGATCGGAAACGCTGATAAACTTTGCTGGTGTGTGTGTGTGTGTGTGTGTGTGTGTGTGTGTGTGTGATTTGAGGTAAGGGTTCACTCACAGAATACTTCCAGACATTGTTAAATTAAAAGTAAGCCGCCTTGCCAACTCTCTCTGCTCTTACCACAAAAGTAAAAACACACCTAAAGCGTCAGTTAGTCAACGAGTGCAGTAATAAATGGCGTTCCCTCTAACAAACAATATACTATACGTCCGAACGATCGATGTCATGCATTAATAAATAAAAAAAGACATGTTAAGAAGTATACAAAACACAAACACGCCTTTTCTTGTTTGGTTTACAGATACATCACTATTTTCTGGTGTCCATCTTGCCGTCGGTTACACGTCTTTTGTCCTTATCTGAGCACAAAACATCGGGCATCCTCTGCGTCCACGAGGCAGCTCTCACTTTGCCGGCGGAGACACAAGAGGGACAAAAAGCAAGAAAAAAAATCCTGAGTACGTGGGCAGACTGAGGAAACGAGGAGGAGGAGTTTGTCGAAGAAGAAAAATGTAAGGAGGAAGAGCATGGAGCAAGAAATGAAGTATGCGAGGAAAAGAGGAAGAGGAGAGCTGCCGAGGGAAGACCAAGAAGGAAAGGGGATGCTCCTGACACTCCTTCGTCCCCTCTCACCTTCCCTAGTCACACTCCAGTTGTCCTCTTCTTCCTCCTCCTCCTCCTCCTCCTCCGTCACCGACACTTCCTCTTCTTCCCCTCCACCCATTCCTCCTCTTCCTACTCCTACTCTTCTGCTGCCTCACCATCTTTATCTCCTCCACCTCCTCCTCCTCTACCTTCAATGTGGAAACCTACTTTAGCCTGTTCCTCCTTCTCGGCACAGAAACTAACAGACCGAGACGACCGAAAGGAAGACCCGAGAACCTCCAGCATATCCCACGAATTATTAATGGGCCGCTACACCGCTGCCCCGGACCTGGCGTGGCCACGGACCGAAGACTAAGACGAGGCCGACTAAAATAAACATGGAAACATCTCGCTACGGCCGCCCCGTGAAATATTTAGGCGACACAAAATATCAAACGAGTCACTTGAGCCCAAAGAAACAAGAGAATGTTGACAGAGAAAGAGCAAAATTGATGGGAATGAGAAAAAAAAAGACAAAAATCGAGAAAGGTAACACGCAGAGAAAACAAGGCACGTCACATCCCGAAGAGCAGACAGCGTGGAAAGAAAACCCCAAAAATGAGAGAACTGCAAACGAGAGGAAGTGATGCAGAAAGAATGCAAAATAAAGCAATACCCGAAACGCGGCCACAGAATGAAGAGACAAATACTGAAAAAAAGATGAATAACTTCTGGGAATAGTAAAAGCACGAAACTTTTTTGGGCCGCCATCAAAGGAGTCTGGGAAACATTTTACTCTTGTGAAACTTGCTGGAGCAGAGGGATGAGACGAAGCGGAGGAGGAGGAGGAGGAGGAGGAAGGAGAGCCGGAGGAGATGAACGAGGACGAGGGTGATGACGGGGAGGAGAGAGGAAAACTTTATGAAGGTTGGTAATCATTTACAGAAGAGCGAAGAAAAAAATAAGATGAGTAAAGAGACGTAAGTGAAAAAAAAAGTAGTACGAGGGGAAACTGCGAGAGGAAGGAAAGGATGAGCAAGAGGACGAGAGGGTTGCGAGAAAAATCATCGAGGGGACACACTGAAGGGAGAGGAAAAAGGCAATGGCCAGACGGTTTCCTGTTGTCAAGAAATATTAAGAGCTCTCGAGTTTTCCTTTTTTTATGATGGAAGGCTGGGATGTGTGTGTGTGTGTGTGTGTGTGTGTTTCTATATGTGTGTACATTATATATATATATATATATATATATATATATATATATATATATATATATATATATATATATATATATATATATATATATATATATATGCAGTTCCAATCTTTTCGTCAAATATTTGAGCTGTCTCTTTCCGGACAAATGAATGTCTTTGACAGCGATGGCCGATACTTTTTTTATGGGCCGCCTTTAAATAGCTTCCCCATACCTGTGAACTATTGAAAGGGTATTTGTGGCGCCGCTCCGGGAATAATTCACGCGACGCTGCAGCTAAATAGCGACCAGTGTAACCCAAACAGGAAAGCAAACAGCGTGTCGCTCTCGCTGAATGACGCGACTGGCTCTATGGGGCTGTGTGTGTGTGTGTGTGTGTGTGTGTGTGTGTGTGTGTGTGTGTGTGTGTTTGGCGTGGTGCTCCGAGTGGTGGTTATGAGGCAGTGTTTGGTCGGCCCCGTTGCCGTGGTCCCCCAGCGATCCCGGCGGCGATCCATCACGCCCCTGTCGTCCCCTGTCCGTCCCGCCTTCACAAAAAGTCAGCAACCCATCGCTTCTTCTGCCGCCACTTCCAGAATGACACGAATTGCAAAGCGACGCACGCAAAAAGCCGATAAATAAGAAAGGTGGCCGAGGAGGGAGCAATACTAATGTAGTCAACCGTCGCGGCTGCAGGCGGCCCTTCGTCAAAGCCTTAGAACGGTTTCCGCGTGTCAAGGAAAAAAAAAAGTCAGGCCAGACAGAGGACTGGGCCCTGAGGACAGAGGCACAGACCTAGACGAGGCCCACGGACGGGTTGGGAACTGGCGGCTCCCTGGCAAGGTTTTCAATGGAATTTCAGTTGATTTACTTTCCACTGCCCTGGCCTGCGACGGGCGAGCGACCCAGCGGACCTCCTACCACCGTGTTCTTTTAAAGCCCCGAAGTTTAATCACAGGTCATATTTTGGGGGGTTCCGTCCACCGTTCAAAATTCAAAGCGGCCAAAGTGGGCGAGGCAAGCATAAAAAGCTGTCTGCACTTCCTTCGTTTACCCTCAGATCGGTCCAGCGAAGGGCATCCACGCCTCTTCCCTCTGTGTCTCCCTGCCACTATACCTCCTCTTCAAAACCTCACACCGCCCCTAATATGACTTTAGCCCCACATGAAAGACGAGAGGGAAGCGAAGGGAGATTTTTTTTTGTCCGCCGGGAGGCCTACCACTCTCCCTTCCCTCGCCTCTCCTGCTGAGTCAATGACGGAGGGGCGGGTAGCTGCTTATAGGAGAGGCGGGGAAGGAAGGAGGAGGAGGGGGAGGAGGAGGAAGAGGGTAAGGAAGGGCTGGAGAAAGGTTAGGACTTGGGACGAACGGACAGAGAGACGCTCGGAGTGAAGGGAACGCGGGAGATAGGTCTTAAGGGAAGGCTGTGATGAGTGGTGGTGAAGACGAAGATAAGATGGTCTCATTGGGGGGGGGAGGGGGGGGGGGGGGGCTTGTGATGGGGGGAAGGTCGTCTGGAAGGGGATCTTCAGCCTTAAGACGTAAGCTGCCACAGAGTCGATAACGCCGACGGGGAGTTCACGGTAGCGAGGTGTGTGTGTGTGTGTGTGTGTGTGTGTGTGTGTGTGTGTGTGTGTGTGCGTGTGTGTGTGTGTGTGTGTGTGTGTGTGTGTCGTAACTGCGGTGAACCAGGAAGCTCTAAGGGAAAATGCAGCTCACAAAGAGATTATACATCACGAGACAGAGAGAAAAGAGGAGGAACATTTTGATGACTATCTTCTTCAAGCGGGAACTATATAAACACTTTGAGGACGAAGAGTAGAAGAGAAGGAAGAGGCGGGTGATGGAAGAGAGTAGAGAGGACGCAGAGGAATAAATCTCCCGACAATAACAACGACAAGAAAGAGGAGGAAAACAAGCTCCATGGCTCGACGAAACTCCGAAGCTCATAAAACCTTCCCTTTACGAGTATCAGTGTGACTTAAGAGGATCCCGGGAAACAGCTGACACACACACACACACACACACACACACACACACACACACACACACACACACACACACATTAGTTGGTCACATAAGTTGGCTGAATGAATGTGTGTGTGTTTGTGTGTGTGTGTGTGTGTGTGTGTTTGGAATGTGTGTGCCTGTGTAAAAAAGAAAAAGGGGAGTAGAAAAAAAATGGGGTGGAATGACATAGTGCCCCATCAACGTGGACTGACCCGGGATTTCCACACTCGCAGCATTCCGGTGACGCGTGAAACTGGCGGGATGAAAGGAGAAAAAATATAGGGAGAGGGACACACAAAAAATAGAAGGAAAAATGAACCTCCGTAGAATTTCTCGCTTTGAAACAGGGATCTGAGGTGTGTGAGGGGGGGATGTGGTGGGGGTGTCGGCATGTGTGGAAGGAGTATTATTTTGTATGACTGACCATTTCCATTCATCAATTCAAGTAAGTAAATGAAAGGACTGACAGCTGACCAACGGATGACTGAGTAGGTATTAGAAACGCCATTAGTAAAAATTAATGAATCCTCGTACATTATATTTTTTCCAGAGTGTAAACAAAAGCAAGTTAATCTCACTCAAATGCCAAACGTACTATCATTATTCATTTGTTTTATGATATGCAAATTTATAGTTAGATTCGTCCGTCTCTCTCTCTCTCTCTCTCTCTCTCTCTCTCTCTCTCTCGCCATCACTCCTTTGTGCTCACTTAAAGGTTAGTGATATTGGAGCTGCAAGAATCAATATGCATGTCACCAAATACAAAAAAAAAAAAGCTAGTGAAGAGTTTCAGCAATAAAAGCACCTCCCCCAAACCACGTATTTCAAGAAGAGCGTTCATATGCCCGGCTACTGGAAATTCACACGCTTTCATTTGCCTTTCATCGCGGTTAATAAAAATCTTTCCCTTGATCATTTTTCTTTTTATCTCGGAAAGCCTGTGTTGGGCGGCGCTGAATGAGCCTCCGCCGCCGCCGCCGCCGCGCGCTCGGGTCCTTCCCCTTTAAAATGCTCATGTTAACCTTACTGGATATTCCGTAATTTGTTTTGGGAGCCACGCTTGCCGGGTTGCGCTATCTCAGGACGGACTGTGTTGTCTCGAGTATGATGGAAGTTAGTGACCCAGATCAGAGCGGAAGAGGTGTGGGAAGGTTTACATAGGAAGGGGAAAAGGAGGTTAAGAGAGACGAGGGAAAAAAAAAAACGGAAGTAAGAGTAAGGGGAGGGAGGGAAAGAAGAAAAGATTGACAGGAAGACGAAAGAAAACAGAAAGGAGAGACGTGGGAGTTTAGATAGGGAGGAGATGAAGAAAGTGATGAGACGAAAGTATGAAGAGGAAGGTAAGAGGAAGTAGGAGAAGGAAAGGAAAGAAGAGAGGATTTAAAGGAATATGAAAGAAATGGAATGAGGAGAGGAGAGGAAAGTAGACATGGTGAGGAGAGATGGTGAGGCGATATAGTGAAAAAGAGGATAAAAATAGACGGGAAAAGAAGTGATAAAAAAGAGTTGGGGAGAAAGGGAAGGGGAGAGAGATGACAGACAGAGCGAGAAAATATAAACCTAAACACGAATGGAAAAAAAAAAAGAGACATGGAAGAAATCAGAAAACAAATGAAAGTAGAACGAAGAATGGCGTCGGATGGAATACACGAGGACATAATAATAGAGAGAGAGAGAGAGAGAGAGAGAGAGAGAGAGAGAGAGAGAGAGAGAGAGAGAGAGAGAGAGAGAGAGAGAGAGAGAGAGAGAGAGAGAGAGAGAGAGAGAGAGAGAGAGAGAGAGAGAGAGAGAGAGAGAGAGAGAGAGAGAGAGAGAGAGAGAGAGAGAGAGAGAGAGAGAGAGAGAGAGAGAGAGAGAGAGAGAGAGAGAGAGAGAGAGAGAGAGAGAGATAGAGAGAGAGAGAGAGAGAGAGAGAGAGAGAGAGAGAGAGAGAGAGAGAGAGAGAGAGAGAGAGAGAGAGAGAGAGAGAGATTAGAAGGAAGAAGGTGAGTGAACTGATCTGATACAGGAGAAGAAACTCGTGAGGAAAAAAAAAAAGGGTAACTCGGGCGAAGGAAAAGAAAATGTGAAGTTCAGATTTTAAAGAGGATAACTATTATATAACCTTTTCACAACACATTCAGGCGCAGAGACACAAATAGGAGTGAATGTGACAGCTGACACACACACTCAGAGCATCCGAGTAAAAAAAGCTATGAAAGTATTGAAAGATATTTAATCCTGCAGGTCATACAAGTTCATTACCCTTTTAATCGCATTTAAAATTATATAACTGCGCACTACAGTGAAAAAAATAACACAAATCCGGACTCATTAACGCTGAACGAAAACTAAAAACAGATCATCATTATTCTACAGCAAAGGACGAGGAAGAAAAGGGGGAAAAAAGAAAAGACTGACGGGAAAAGATGATAGGAAACGAGGACGAGGAAAAAGCTATCATTCCTTACCTCTCGTTTTCCCATTTCCTGGATGGATGACAACTTCCCACACCATCCCACGCTCGCCCCCTCCCACACGCCCCTCTATTCCCCCTCCCACACACACACACAGTCGGCTCCAATTCCCAGCGTAACACCCGGAGCGATATTGTGATCCAGCTTGCAAATACGGAAGTCAATACCCGTAGCCAGGCACGCACATGGGGTGAAGCACAGGTGGTGGGGGCAGGTGGAAGCAGGTGGAAGGGAGGGAGGGGTGCAGGTGATGGTGGATGGCAGGTGGTATGGGGCAGGCAGGTGTGGGAGGCAGGTGGTGTACGAACAAGAGGAGGAGAAGAAGAGAAACATTCAGGCAACAGCAAGGAGGATACGATGAAGCGGAGTAATATATGGTTGAACAAAATACTGGGAGAAAAGGAGTAAGTTGTGAGGGAGTGTGAGAGGCTGTTGGCGTAAGAGATGGAGAAGAACAAGAAGAGGAGGAGAAACAGTAGGGCAACAGCAAGGCCACGATGAAGAGGAGTAATATGGAGAAACAAAAGTAATACGGGGAAAAAAAGAGTAATTAGTGAGGTAAAGCGTAAGGAGAAGAAAAGGAGAGGAAGAACAAATGAAGGGCGATGAAGAATATGAGAAAACCTGAGAAAAGCCGAAGAACATAAACTCGAATAAGTATTAAAACAAAAACAAATAACATGTATAAGTAAAGAAGTAAGAAGAAACGGACGAGAAAAAGGCCACGAAAGCAGTAAAACACGAACCATTTAAGAGGAAACATGGCGTGGGAACACAGTCTAAGAATAATCCTAGACTGTGGCGTGGGAACAACTTCATATATACAGAAGTTGCAAAGAAAACATAAGAACGAATAAAGAGGAAATGAAACCAAAAGAAACAGGAGAACGCGGAATTAGAGAATGAATGAGCCTGTTGAAAGGAAAACGAAGAGTGGGAACAATAAAAGAGGAGTAAAATAATAGACACTGAGAAGAGAGAGAAGACGGAGGAAGAGGAAGAAGAGGAGGAGGAGACGGGGGAGGATCAAGTTGCGCCTCCACCATTGTGAGAGGCTGTTGGCGTAAGAGATGGAGAAGAACAAGAAGAGGAGGAGAAACAGCGATGAAGAGTGGAGAAACAAAAGTAGAAGAACAAATGAAGGGCGATGAAGAATATAAACAAAACAAATAACATGTATAAGTAAAGAAGTAAGAAGAAACGGACGAGAAAACCATTTAAGAGGAAACAAATGAAACCAAAAGAAACAGGGAATTAGAGAATGAATGAGCCAATAAATAATAGACACTGAAGGAGGAGGAGACGGGGGAGGATCAAGTTGCGCCTCCACCATATATTGAGTTCCTATTGTTACTTGCGGAACAAAGGGGGCCGTGACGTGGGCCTCTCGTCTTTAAGTTACCAGCCGTAGCAGCAGCAGCAGCAGGCTTCCGTGTGTGTGGCTCTCGCTCCATGGCTCCACTCACAAAATTTCCCCCTCGGTTGAGCGGTAAGTTCTTCCAGGAGGAGGGGAAGGAGGAGGAGGAAAGGGGAGGGGCGGTGGTGGGTGGGGGAAAGTGGTGGTGGTGGAGGAGGAAAAGGAGGCGGCTAGGGCAGGGAGTGAGGAATGGAGGAAAGGTAGGAAAGGAAAGGAAAGAAAACCCACAAAAAACAATGTGACAGTAATGTTGGCTCGGAGTTTTGACCTCGTGGTGATGTAGTGGTGGTGACTAGGTGGCGTTGTTCTTTGTGATGATGTGTTTGTAGCGGTGGTGGTAGTGGTAGTAGTGATGACAGTTGTAGTGAGGAAGTAGTGATGTCATTAGTGTAGGTGGTAGTGGTGATAATGATTTGAAGGCATTGTTCTTGGTGGTAGTGGTGAATGTCTTGGGAATTATGTAGAAAAAAGAGAGAGAGAGAGAGAGAGAGAGAGAGAGAGAGAGAGAGAGAGAGAGAGAGAGAGAGAGAGAGAGAGAGAGAGAGAGATAGAGAGAGAGAGAGAGAGAGAGAGAGAGAGAGAGAGAGAGAGAGAGAGAGAGAGAGAGAGAGAGAGAGAGAGAGAGAGAGAGAGAGAGAGAGAGAGGAGAGAGAGAGCGAGAGAGAGAGAGAGAGAGAGAGAGAGAGAGAGAGGAGAGAGAGAGAGAGATGGAGATTACAGTAGAAAATCAGACCACAGACCCCATGGTCCAGACTTGGTGGTCTGTCCTTAAACCTAAGTGATTTTACATTAATCAGAAGACTCCAAAACGTTGCATTTCTACTCTAGTTGATATTAAGTTGAAGGAAGTGACGGTCGAGCTTATTTTTGAAGGAGTCAATCGTGTTACACTGGACCACTGACGGTGGAAGCTTATTCCATTCTCGCACTACAACGTTGGTGAAGAAAATTTGGTGCAGTCTGAATTTACTTGTCTACATCTGAGTTTTACGCCATTGTTCCTCGTGCGCAAAGTGTCATCGATCATAAACAATGTTGATCTGTCTACATTCGTGAAACCATTAAGTATTTTAAAACATTCGATCAGTTTTCCTCGAGGCGACGTTTCTCAAGAGAAACATGTTAAGGGTAGAAAGCCTTTCTTCGTAGGATTTGTTGCAAGGAAGGGATCATTTTCGTTGCCCGACGCTGAACACCTTCTAATTTAGCAATATCCTTTGCATGGTGGGGAGACCAAACTGTACCGCATATTCCAAGTGGGGTCTGACTAAACTGTTGTAGAGCGGAGTATTACATCTTTATTCTTGAATACAAAGTTTCTTTTAATGAAGCCCAACATTCTGTTCGCTTTATTTGCTGCATCGATGCATTGCTGTGAGAATTTGAGGTTTGACGCGATTTTGACCCCAAGTCTTTGACGCATTGAACGCTTTTGAGTTTAACGCCGCGCATTTCGTATTCGAACTTCTTATTCCTCGTTCCAACTTGAAGGACCTGGCACTTGTCTACGTTAAAGGGCATCTCCCATCTATCCGACCAAGTTGAAATTTTGTGCAAATCCTCTTGGAGCTTTGCCTGTCTTCGTCAGTGAGAACCGAGTTGCCAATCTTTGTGTCGTCTGCAAATTTACTAATGCGATTATTGAGTCCAACATCCACGTCGTTGATGTAAATAATGAAGAGCACTGGGCCAAGGACCGAGCCCTGAGGGACGCCACTAGTGACAGGCGCCCACTCTGAGTTAAATCCGTCAATCACTACTCTTTGTTGTCTGTTGCTCAACCAATTCGCGATCCATTGGTTTACTTGACCGTCAATACATATTTGCTTTAATTTGTAAAAGTAATTTATGATGCGGGACTTTATCAAACGCTTTGAAATCAAGATAGACTACGTCCAGTGATTTGGTTACGTCATAAACAGTGAAGAGGTCGTTATAAAAGGTTAATAGGTTTGATAGGCAGGATTTTGTTTCGGAAGCCATGTTGTGAGTCCCCAATCAATGAGTGGCTTTCAAGGTAATTCACAATTTTCTAATTATGCCCACAAGTAGCTTACCTACAACCGTAGTTAGAATAATGTGCCTGTTATTACCGTGTACTTTTTTGTCTCCTTTCTTGAAAATCGGTGTCACGTTAGCCTTTTTCCAATCTGAAGGGACGATGCCTTGTCGCAAGGACATATTGAATACGGTTGTGAGGGAGGAGAGTATTTCGCTCTTTGTTTCTTTCAGCAGAGTTGGATATACTTTGTCGGGTCCAGGACTTTTATTTGTTTTAAGTGAATGGAGAGCTTTAAGGACTTCATCGGTTGTTATTTCAAAATTAGGCAATGCATGCTCGAGATTTACAATAGTACTGGTGTACTATTGAGAGAGAGAGAGAGAGAGAGAGAGAGAGAGAGAGAGAGAGAGAGAGAGAGAGAGAGAGAGAGAGAGAGAGAGAGAGAGAGAGAGAGAGAGAGAGAGAGAGAGAGTGAGAGAGAGAGAGAGAGAGAGAGAGAGAGAGAGAGAGAGAGAGAGAGAGAGAGAGAGAGAGAGAGAGAGAGAGGAAGACAAACATTATTCCACGTAGTTTTCTTTCTTTCGCTTCATTATACACTGAATAGATTTGATGATATTGAGTGAAAACAAAACAATAGAACGAAAAGAAAGAAAACAAAAGAAACAGGAGGAAACGAAGATATAATAGAGATAATAAACCATACATTGCAAAATAGAGGGAATAAGAAAGGGAGACAAAAAACAAAAAGTGGTGCAGTGAACGGAGCAGAAACAAATCCACAATGACCGTGAGTGGTGATGCTGACAACGATGGAGATGATGATGGTGATGATGAGTGTACTGTCTCGGTGGCTGGGCGGGAGGTGCGGTGACTGATTCGTGACGTGTGTGTGGTGAGTGGCTGGCCGCGTCCTCCCGTAGTGGCTT
Organism: Eriocheir sinensis; assembly: GCF_024679095.1. NCBI lineage: Eukaryota > Metazoa > Arthropoda > Malacostraca > Decapoda > Varunidae > Eriocheir > Eriocheir sinensis. The sequence continues at coordinate 8,144,663 of NC_066523.1, read as the reverse complement.
AATGGTGTGATGAGACGCGGCTGGTGATCATGTGGGACTGCTTGTGGTGGTGATGTGTGGTGATCTGAGGTCGTGTATGTGTGTTGTGGTCATGTGTGATACGAGTTGGTGTGGTGTGTTTTGGTGGTGTGTGTCTCTGGTGTTTAGTGTGTATTGGTGTGCTGTTCTCTGCTGAGCTGTGGTGTGGTTGGTGTGATGGAGCATGGTATGGCATGGCTCGGGAAAGTAATTATAGTCATGGAGTGTTGCAAGGTGGGATGGTTCAATGTGTTTTATTTTGGGGTGATATGTTGTGTGACGAGGCATGAGCTGAAGATGACACAAATAATTGAAGATGACACAAATAACTGACTAAACGCTGAGAACACAAGAAAAAAATACCAAGTTAAAAAGGAAAAGAAACAATCACACAACACACGTGACTGACCATAACACTAACCAAACAAAGCCACAAAAAAACACGCGATAAAGGGAATAATCCAAACACTCAATGAAACAACCATGACACTAAGACAGATAGATAAAACAGCACAGGCACAAAAAAAGAAACATAAAACACACAAAATACACATAATTTTATTCCTACTACCCCGAAAAGAAGGGAGTCATAAAATAAAGACCAGAGAAAACGTAACATTTCCCGAACCCGGCCACACACGGGAGATAAAAGCACCGTCACATAACGACTGCTGACCAAACACGGTGATGAGGGAAAGGAGGACGAGACGGGGGGAGGAGGGACTGGCGGGGGCAAAGAGAGCAGGGGGGCGAGAGAGGGAGGGGGCAGGGAAGCGAGAGAGGGCACAGGGATGCGGGGAGGAAGGAGGGGTTACAGAAGGCGCCCCACAGAGAATAATGAGGCAGAGAGAGTAGGAGGGGTATAGGTTACTGGCCTATTCAAAGTAAACAGCCTGGTTGTGAGGAGGAGGAAAGGAAGAAGAGAAGGAGGAAAGGAGGAGGAGGGGGATTTATAGAATGCGGGGAAGGAGGAGGAAACAGAAAGAACAGGTGATATTTAAACAAACGAGTCGCATTTTACTGCACGAATGTAAATAATTAAACAAGAGAAAATTATGAAAACAAGAATAACGAGAAACTGTCAACTAAAGGATATTACCAGAATCATTTTATTACGAACGAGTTTGTTAACGAAAAAAATCAATATTAAGAGCAATCATTCAAGACATTCAACATAACAAATAGCAGACATCTTTTTTTTTATGCCCAGAAAACAAAAAACGAACCAAACTTATTTAAACAAAATCTCTCTCTCTCTCTCTCTCTCTCTCTCTCTCTCTCCACACCCCAAGTCTTAGGTTACGTTCCCGGGATGGAGTGAAAAAGAGCGAAGGGAAACTCTCGTCGCTCTGTATTACCGAGTGACGCGGAGGATTTATAAGAAAACTTTGAACACATTTACGACTCGTCTCATTCTCGTCGATGGAAGAATTCTGCGTAAGACCTACTTTTCCCCTTCCTTCTCCGCTCCTTCCGCCTTCATGTTATATCGGTCTACCTTCCCCCCCTACCTCCTCCTCCTCCTCCTTCTCTATCTCCTCATCCTTCGCTCTCTTCCCAGCCTCCCCTCTCCGCCTTATTTTCTCCCTCCTCCGCCTTCAAGTTTCCCACGAGAGAGGTTTTATTATTTTTCCATTACCGTCGACCAGGTCTTTTAATCATGTATTATACCAAGTTACTGTTACGTGATACACCTTCCTTACCTACAACCTCTCTAGATATTGTTTATTAAGTGATTTTTTTTTACTTAACTCCTCGAATAAAAACATCATACAAATCATACATACTCTGGTTCTGTTGCGACTCTCAGACACCGGCTACATATTCATTCGACATTAATTTATCTTTAACCCCTTAAAACTCGCTTTTCCTTTGACATGCATATATTTATGTAGTTTAGTGTTTTGTTTTTTCTTGATGTTATCCACATAATTTGTCCTTAGCGAAATCTCCCTCAATTCAAACAGCTACTCCACTATCAACCCATCCATCTATCCACCTACACACACTACTTTAATTACTACCTTTTTTTTAATTATTATTATGGTTAACTCATCGCTAACACACACACACACACACACACACACACACACACACACACACACACACACACACCTTCACTCACAACCCTCAACTGCCCTTGCCAGAAGAGAAAATCAGATTCAGGTTCGGCCACAGGTCCCCACCGGCCCCCTGCCGCCGACTTATCACCTCGGGGGTCCGGTCGCCTTCACCCCTCTATTGTCAGGGGAAAAAACGTGGCCGAGCTGTATACCTGGAGTTTGGCCGCCGTCCCTCTCCTCTCCTCTCTTCTCCTCTCCTCTTCCGCCACACTTTATCGTGGCGAAAAGCGCTTCGGCGTAACTTGTGTAGTATAGCGACGTGCCTGTATGTGTGTGTGTGTGTGTGTGTGTGTGTGTGTGTGTGTGTGTGTGTGTGTGTGTGTGTGTGTGCGCGCGCGCGCGCGCGCACGCACGCGCACACGCTAAGAATGTAAGATAACTTTTGAAGACGCATGCATCAATTCACAGCCATCAAATACATATTCTATATCAATATATTTTTTACATGCGCTTGACTACAATTATATTTTTCTTGTTCAAATAAAAAGTAAAGTTGACTCACCCTACGCAGGAGAGAGGAAAAAAGTGACAAAAAAGTTGATTTGAACGAATTTCTCTCTCTCCGCGTTTCCTCAGTCACGGCAGTGTGTGTGTGTGTGTGTGTGTGTGTGTGTGTGTGTGTGTGTGTGTGTGTGTGTGTGTATCATGCGGAAACACCGTAAAACACTTGGCAATCTACGTGAGGACCATAGAAGAGCGTCACAACCATCTGGCAACGGACGTGAGGACCTTGTCGAGAAGCGGCCGTAAGAGACGTGTCGGCGGCCGGGTGTTTACTGTAAAAACAACCTCGGCCTCATAAACCAGGCGTTGTTTTCCGCCCTCGGCCCCGAAAGCTCCCTCGGTAGGAACTGGTCCGATAAGTGCCATTGTCGCCGGCAGGTGTTGGCACGGCGCCCCGGCCAGTTTTTTTTTTGCTGGGAAGGGAAGCAGAGACGGCGGCGGCGGCAGCATTCAGAGGCCGGCCACCAGTCAGTCACCGGTCCCTCCGTCGGAACGGGCGGTTAACGAACCAATTCATCTTCCGCTCCGAGATGCAGCAGCCGGGTGACTAACGAGTCGGTCATCTGCTTCATCGGTGAAAGAACTGACGAGTCGGCTTGTCTGTCACCTGCTGAATCAGGGAGTGTTGACTTGGGATGCGGCTTGCCTTGGCGGCCCCGCGCACCACCACCGCCACCCCAACCAAACCAAACCACGACCAACACCATTAACTACCATAACTAAACCACAATCAACATCACAAACCAACCCTACAAGACTACTAGTACCACAAGCTACCACCATCATACAACAACCAACACTACCATCACACCACAACCATCTATAAGAATCCTGACCACCATCATGAACACCAACCAATCACCGACACAAACCACCACAAACACAACCGCCCACCCAAACCACCACCACACCACAACCACCGACACAAACAGCCACCACCACCACACCATAACCACAACCACCATCCCGCACCACCAGCATCAGGCCGCCGAGCTGTCAACAAGCCCCACAACGTCAGCCAACACAGCGGAGGCGGCTTCCTCGCACCCCGCCGGATATCTACTTCAACTACACCATCAGCTACAAGGACTTGATTTATTTACGTCTCCCTTCACATGTTAGGCAGCCACTTCGTTACCTTCGTGTGTTTTAATGGGAATCAAGGGCGTGTTCCAGACAAGGTCATAAAATACACAGAGGGCGTTTTAACACCCTAACTCGGGGATGGACACTTTGAAGCCGGTTAGCGAAGATACGTACGTTGAGTGGGTGAGTAACCGACAGGAATATATGTATCCAGGAATCAGCATGGTGGTGGTGGTGGTGGTGGTGGTCAATTAGCTAACCTGTTCAGTGGGGAGTCGACCAGTGGGGCAACATACCAGGCTCCCACCACCATCTCTACCACCACCACTATACCGACGACCTCAACAGCCCCCACCACTACCACCCGCATCCATCACATCTATGACCCTCACCCACCCTCTGCCTTACCTCGCCTCGCCTCACCTTACCCTTCCTTGCCCTGCCCCTGACGACCTTCCCAGCGACCGCCAACCAGCACCACAATCACCCAGCCCACCACTATGCAGGCCCACCACTCTGCAGACCCACTCCCAGTAAAGCCAGCCCCATCAGACACAGGTAGCGAGCGACCCTAAGCCACCAGCCTCCCACTCACCCTCCTTCCCCGCCACCGGCCCTGCCTTCATGCATTTCTCATCCCCACCACCGGCAGGAGACGCGGCTGCCACTCATGAATAAACTCAACACAACCGTCATGAAGGGAATGCGCCCAGGCTGCTGTTTTTCCTCGTCTCTCCCGTCCTCCTCTTGCCCCGCCAGCGATACACAGTAATTAGTTTTTTTTCATCTTTTTTTCCCCTCTCGGCAGTCTGTGTGAGCGGGTCGGTCGGTATTCAGCGGCTGCAGTCCCCGCCTATCAGCCCACCGCCACGCCGCGACGCAGGCAGCCCGGCGGTCGTAATGGCTGGCTTTGTCGACGGAAAAGAGCCGCGTTTTTTACCAGTATGAATATGGAAATGTCGACTAATGCATCAGAGCCGGCAGGAATGCGTATCAGACCCGAGCGACTGACTTGCCAGCCACACCAGCCAGTCAGGTATATATATATATATATATATATATATATATATATATATATATATATATAGATATATATATATATATATATATATATATATATATATATATATTTTTTTTTTTTTAAATGCACGCGGGATTATTATACACACCTGGCGAAGGGATGGTTTGCTATATCTAAAATTTGGCATGTGTAGTATTTTATTCTTCCGGTGATGAACTTGTTGGAGTGAGGCGCCAGAGTATGTAAGAGTTTTGAGGCGAGGTGGCGTTAAACTAGAATGCTTGAATGTGTGTGTGTGTGTGTGTGTGTGTGTGCGCTGGGCGGTGGCTAAAAGTGCCGAGGTAAAAATGTTTGAATGGAGAGTGCTTCGAAGAGTTTGGACTGGCTGGGTGGCGTGGAGTTCCATAAATAGTGGAAGTGTTGAGTGGAGTGTTTAGTGGAAGAGTGAGGAGGAAGATAGAAGATGGAAGAAGGAGAATGTCTAGTGAAGTTATCGAAGTGGAAAGATGAGTGGATATTAGTGGACAGAGTTAACGAGGTGGAGTAATTTGTGAATGGAACGGTGGGTGAATGATACAGTGCGTGGAAACATATTAGAGTCAGTGTTAGATGACGGATGCCTAGTGAAGATGTCCGAGTGGGAAAGGGAGTGGATAAGACTGAATGGCGAGTAATGGAGGAGAATTGTGAGAAAAGTGGAAAGGAATGAGGGATGAGGAATGGTGGGCGGATAATATTGTTGGCAAGAAGTGTAAAGCAGAAGGGTCACGTCCTTGCCTCCTAGCACTCATTCATCCTGCATCCACTCCCTTGTTCTCCCAGCCCAGGCACCCACCACTCTCCACACTACTCCCTCCTCTCCATGCAGTCTCCAACACCACCACCTCCACCGCCATCCGTCCTGTCAGCCTTTCCGCTCACCACTCACCCACCACCCTTCCTCCCTCCCCCTCCCCGCCAGGCTACATGTCACTCGGTAATGGAGCGGCTGGCAAAAATGTAAATGAAAAGGTAGAATGGAGGCAAAAACTTTTTACACTTCTTCACTCTTCCGTACACAATACATAATCCTTTCGTTAAAATTCCTTTCGCGTGTTTAAAATGCGGTGTCTGATCACAAATTCCTCCACATATACTAGAGTTTCTGCTTCTGAAGGGGACGAAGGTAAAACATGGTTGTCTGGAGGGTCTTTGCAAAACACGGCACGATCTTTCTCTCCACTCTGTCCGCCGGAGCCTTAACATATGGCGCACACACTTCCTACGCTCGCCTCCTCTCCCTGGCTCTTACGACTCGCCCGCGGCAATAAATACTCCAGCTGTCTCTCGCCTCCTTGCGGTCATCTTACAACGATTTATTTATTGCGTAGCTTACAATAACACACATACACACACCTAAGTATATACGCACCGGACCGTCTTTATTTTCCCGTCTTGGTTTTATAGTCTCGAGAGTGAGTGTGGGTGACTGATGCTGTTTACGTTGATAACTTGCCCGCGGGGGTGTTCTCAGGTGACTGGCGTGTGTGTGTTAATACGAGTCTCCGCAAAGCCACCTGTGAGAACAACGCGCCGGACTCAGTGAGCAAGGAAAACACGAGTCATATATCTCCAGCCTTTCGGAATGTATTTGTGGCGCTTGTGTCTGAAGAGAAATGAAATATATGACACCTCGTTGGCAATAAAGCCCGGGACGAAAGATAAATAGGGGCGATGACTTCCTGTGTGTGGAGGTCGGGATCATAAACAATTTTAGAGGGAAGGTTATACTGCTTGTAAATATTAATGTTAAATATGAGGAAATTTACTCAACATTTTTTATACTTAAACTGAGGAAGCGATAATAAATGTAATATAGAAATACGTGTGGGGTGTACATGTATCAAAAACATAGGTTAAAATAATAAAGCAAAGAAAGAGGACGTAGAAATGGAGTTTAAAGTGTATAAACGCCTAAAAATCTGCTAAACTAGACCATATGCTGGTAATTAAAAGCGACAGCAAGAAACAAGTAATCAACCAGGACGCCAAGACGCCATAAGACGCGGCTCGCTACATCCGTAACTAACAGGTTCATGGAGAAACCCGCGCCTGAAAAAACTGTTCTGTGCACCGGTAAAAGCCACTCTATAGACTCAACACGACCACTTATGCTCCGCGCTCTCCCATTCCTCGGGTGAGATTACCATGTTTGACTGGCGATTGTATGACGGTAAAGGGATCCCACTGCTCCGGCAAGTGTGTCATACGAGCTGCCACCTGCCGCCCACCTGTCGGGTTACCTGCGTGGAGGAGTGCTGCCCCGTTTCACTTGGAGCAGGTCTGGTGTACCTCCCGCGGCGGTTCCGTGATTATATAGATTCGTATGATCGGCAGTGCTGTTCTCACAAGAAACTGGATTTGAGATAAAGTTCCCGACCACCGGCCACTCGATTACATCAGTATTCTGGACAGCCGGCGTTCGGCGCGGCTAAAGGATTGCACTATTGAGTGTCTCGGTCAATTGTGAAGGTAGCGAGCCCCGCAACAGATCGGCCACTTAGCGAGAGGAACAGCCGTCCGTTTATCACGCGCTGGAAACACGCTGCAAAATTTTTGGCGGGACGAGGCAGCAATTTGTGCGCAGTTAGTCCGGTGTGTGCGTTACGGTACCGAGAAAAAAGATGGCTGTTTTGCCTGATTCATTAGAGTTTTCAATCAGCGAGTAAAAATGAAACGTACTGATCCCATGCATTATTAAAGTTGATCTCCACAAAGTATTGCATTATCCTTGTACTCTCACAAAAATTAGCAGCTTTTCAGAACAGGTACAAAACACGTGTACGTGAAGAACTGCACACATAGTACCCCCTCCCCCCCCTAAGCTGGACAATAATGTGTCTGCTTGGCTCCCGGGAAACAAAAGGATCATCACATCCCCGTAACTCCGCCCCAGCAACGAGTGTACGAGCTACGTGTTCTGTCTGCAGCAGTGCACCAGCGACACTATGGGTGACCCGCTTTACAACCACACCCATCTACAGAGCCATGCATCAGTCATACCTATAACCACACAGCTAGATTTGTAAAGTCACGGTTCGCCAAAGGGCCAAATTTCACGCCATACTATAAGAGTCGTATCACTGAACACCACGGGACGCCTCGCCACACACCATACACCTACAAGTCACCTCCCAGTCACACCTCACCACACGGCAGCACCTGCGCCACAAAACCACCTCGGCTCACAAGACCACACCTGTCAGCCATAATTGCACTTTACCTTCTCTTTGTTGAGGCGACCTTTGCGGTGCTCCAGGCTTACTAACCTGTAATTAAAAAAAAGAACATTACTACAATGTCTGTTTGGACCACAAATATATCTTCAAAAATATCAAACCTATTTCTTGTGTTTGTGCTACTGCATGTTTGCAATATGATTCTATTTAACTATTTTATTCAGTTATTTGAATAAAAGAAGCGAGATTAATAGCGTACTCAAGCCGATAATTCTGAAGCAATCAGTGCAGAGAGGAGAAAAAATAACACGTATGAATCATATTTTCAAGCGAGACATCAAACGCCGGTATGCTTACACAAGACAAAATGGAATGGTTAAAACAAGGGAGGAAGAGAATATATAAATCCCATGCAGTAAGTCCACTTCGCTGCCACAAAGCAACATTCTTTACCAGGATGGAGGGTACCGGTAATTAACTGTTGTGTGTGTATGCAAATTCGTTATCTGAATAAGCGTTACTATTTTTGCCCAAAACACAACCTCGAGTCCCTAATCGTTATACGCTTAGTAAAACAATATTTCAGTCAGGGTCGTATCTTCCTTAGGCAAGACTGCAACAAAGTTATAACAACAGTCTTCCTTTCCTCCTGCCTCACAACCCCCGGCGCCGGGAATCAGGTTCACTCTGCAGCAGTCTGCCGTCGTCCATTCTTCCTGCCCCGCAAGACTTAAACGTTTTCCAGGCAGCAGCGAGTGTCTGGCCGCCTCCAGACTCCAAATTAATGTTCCTTTATGGCTACTCTCCAGGGATTTCCTCTAAAGGCTGGAAACATGAAAGGATATCGTTCCCGTTTTCCTGGAGAGAGATTGGAATTCATTCTATGGTGTGCAGAAAACCGTTCACAGGGAATAAAGCGTTAGCTTTTGTGCTTCCTTCAACACCTAAAACGTATATTGAACTCAGCCTTTCATTTCAACAAAGTCTCTCTCTCTCTCTCTCTCTCTCTCTCTCTCTGTTTTTTTTTTCCTCACTGTTGGGTTTACCAACAATTCCTGTATTATCACCATGGTCGTCAGCGTCTTGTAACCTGCATTCAGAGGTGGGAGTTTCCTTGTAAAGAGTGAAGACTAAAGCACAAAAAAAGCGAAGAGGAGAAGGAATATAAGAAGTGATAAAGGAGAGCAAAAGACCCAGGGTTAAAATATCTGAAGTGCTAATGCGAGGTGGGGCGACACGTTCTGCTCCCAAGATAACAACCAACAGGTGAGCTTGTTTTCTCCTCTTGTCACCCCCCCCCCAAAAAAAAAGAACAAACGATAAAAGTAAAAAGGATCCACATAATTACGAAGAAAGCAGACCTACATAAAACTAGATACAAACTGCAGAAAGAAAATGAGCCTCCATTAAACCACACAACCACACAGGTAAAAAAAAAAAGGGGGGGGGGGGGGAGTGCAAGAATACAAACAAAAGATAAACACCTGCAAATGCACACACACACCCACCCACCTTGTTTATATATATTCGTAACAGCAACAGCATTCACCAAACACTCACTCACTCACTCCCTTGCTATTGTCGGAATATCTACATCCTCTTGACATTGTTTTCCCTCCCATGCTTCAGCGCACAGCCTCGCCAGCACAATGCCTTCCTACCTCTCTCTCTTTGTTTGGTGGAACTTCTGACACACTAAACTTTAACTATTTTTTTTTTTTTTTCGAGTAAGTTCGGATGGCAAATACTTCGGAGGGAGGGAGGAAGGAAGGAGGAAAAGAGAGAGAGAGAGAGAGAGAGAGAGAGAGAGAGAGAGAGAGAGAGAGAGAGAGAGAGAGAGAGAGAGAGAGAGAGAGAGAGAGAGAGAGAGAGAGAGAGAGAGAGAGAGAGAGAGAGAGAGATACACATAGACATATAGACAGACAGACAGGCAAACAGAAACAGCGATAAACGACCACAAAATGACAGACAAAGAAAAATACAAACAAGCAAGCACTAACAAACACACAAACAGATCAGTTCACAAGCAAACAAATCTAACATCAAACAATTCTTGCACAACCACCACCACCCCAAAAAATAATAAACCCTCCCCCCCACCCCGTGTTTCCAGTTGTCATGCACATTTGCCAACTTTCCCGAGGAGTCAGAATCTCTTCCCTAAGTTGCAAATAGCAGAGAGAGCGAGGGCAAGAGCGAACGACTGAGAGCAGGAGAGCTTTCAACCCGAGTGAGACCAAATATTTTCAAATCCAGAGACCAGGACGCTTGAACGGAGGAAGAGGAAAAAGTCGTACAAACAAGACGAAGGAAGCTGTGCGTCAGTGTGAGTCCCGAGATCTTCCTTCCGGCCGCCGCGGGAAGGGAAGGACAGCAGGTGGGTGGGTTAGGGCGAGGAAGAACTGCTCCTAACTCTCTAGACCCCGCCCCCTTACCATCCTGCACGACCCCTGCCCCCCCTACATCTCCTATGTCCCCCCATGATATCTTACATTACTTTTGCAGAAAACTCTCTCTCTCTCTCTCTCTCTCTCTCTCTCTCTCTCTCTCTCTCTCTCTGGAGACTATGAGGAGACGACAAAGATTCAGTCCTCGGCTTCAAGTTTAAGGATGCTGCTGCTTCCTGAGTTCCTGTGTTCTTCCTGCCCTGTTTGCTTGCACTTACTATACCACCTTGGTGTGTGTGTGTGTGTGTGTGTGTGTGTGTGTGTGTGTGTGTGTGTGTGTGTGTGTGTGTGTGTGTGTATGTGTGTGTACTATGAATAATAAAAAAAAAGTCACCTGAGGGCGCCATACTATAACGTGGATGAGTTGGATGAGCATGAGAACGCAGGGGGGTGGCATTAGATGGGAAGCAAGAGGCAGGAGAAATTTGACGAAAGCAGGAAGGAGATGCTAATAGAAGGAAAGCGGAGACAAGAGGAAGACAGAAAAGAAGGTAAAGACATGATGAAGGGAGAAGGGTTATTGAGGTAGAAAGATAAATGGAATATGCAGGCAAACGACAAAATATGATCAGACAGGGGCAAGAGGAAAGCAGGAAGGTGGGAGAAGGGTGATGGCAGCAATTTGAGGTAAGAGAAAGGAAGAGGAAAATAAAGAAAACCAGGAAGTGAGAGAGATGGGAGTCAAGCAAGAAGGAGGCAAGAGAAGTTCAAGAAGAAAGCAAAAAGGAGATAAAGTCAGAAGGGAAATCGAGGTGTGACGGAGCAAGGAAAGGAAACCAGGAAACGAGAGGGAGAAGAAAGGTAAGCAGGAAGGAGAAGGCAGAGGAAAAGCAAGAGGGGGAAAAAAAGTTGAGGACAGGAGAGAGACTGAGGTGGGAGGGAGGCAGGAGGAGGAAAGCACGAGGAAGGAGGAAAGAGCAGGAAAGAGCAGATGGGAAATAAGAGTGATAATTGAGATGAGAGAAGTGGAAGGAAGGAGGAAGGAGACGGGCATAAACTAGGAGACAGGAGGGAGAAGGGGGAGGAAGGAAGGGAAGAGGTAGGGCGGAGGAGGAAGGAAGGGGAGAGGCAGGGAGGGCAGGTTCGTGCAGACAGATGACCCCCTGGGGTGCGTGTGTGTGGGATGTGACGGGAGTGCTTAAATTAATTACACTGATTTGAGTACTTTCTGTTTACCATGTGCGTGTGTATGTATGTGTGTGTGTGTGTGTGTGTGTGTGTGTGTGTGTGTGTGTGTGTGTGTGTGTGTGAATATCTCTACCAGTGTGCCAGTCTCCATGCCTTTACATAACTAACTTAAACTATCTACCTCTCTATCTATCTGCCCATCTGTCTATTGCTCTGCTTGCTCTTTTGCTTTTCCTATAACCTACCAATTTCTCTACCTATCTCTCTGTGCTCGCTTGTCTATCTACCTCCCAGTCTAGCAACCTCATCCACCTCTCTGTTCCTTCCATTCTCGCAACCCTCAACACAGAGGTAAGGCAGACTAAAAAAAAAAGCTCTCCCACTCCCCTCCGCCGCCACCACCTGTTCGTGTGCTCTAAAATAAGGTTGGAGGACAGACACAATGAGGGCAAGTATCCCTCGTCCGTCAGTTAGGCAAGCACACCATCACCACGACCACCACCACCATCACCGTTAGCCGCGTCCACACCTAACCTTACCTACATACCAACTTACATACATGCATACATACATACATAAATACGTGCCGGTGTTCTTTAAATGACGTATACATCCCATCACGTCATGCGCACACAGGAGTAAATAAGTTAAAAAAAAAAAAAACAGGGTCGAAAAGAATAGCGCAGTTCTAGGTCACCGCTAGGTCATGCTTGCCTCTGCTCCCCTTCCTCCTCTTCCTCCTCCTCCTGACACCAGTGTATACAAGCGAAGGCAGGGGGCGGAAGCTTCTTCATCCATCCATTACCCGAGGCTTACGGCCCGTTTATTGCTGTACTGAAAATGACCCTCCAAGAAAATGAGGGTGGAAGACACAGAACATGGAACGAAGCAACAAAGAAGAAAAGAAAAGAAGGAAAATATAAACGAGGGAAAGAATAAACAAAGAGGAAGGAGAAAAGAGAAGGAAAAAATAGTGAAGGGACAAAGAAAAATAGAGAAAAAGGAAAGTATAAACGAATGAATGTATAAATTAATGTAAAAATGAAGAAAAGACGGAAGGAAGAGAAAAATAAAGAAGGATAAGAGTAAACGAAGAAAGAGAACGACAAGTGTAGATACGAAGAAGAAAGTAAAGAAGAAAGAAAAGGAAGGCAGAAAGGTAAGCAAGAATAAGGGGAGAGCAGATTAGATGAAGTAAAGGAAGTAAAAAAAGTAAAAAAGGAAGGCAAGCAGAAGGAAAAGAGCGGAGTAAGTGCAGTGAAGGAAGCAGAGACAGACGTAAGAAAGGAAGGAAGTGTAGGTGAGCCGTGTAGCTTCCTGTGTCCCGAACGGCGGATAGTGAAAAAAAAAGTATTAATCGACAGCTTAGTAAGACCACTGCATTGCTACCACACTACGTCACTACGATACACACACACACACACACACACACACACACACACACACACACACACACACACACAGACTGCTAATATACGATGCACTCTTCCTTTTTGTGACCTGTCTTGGCATGCAGATAAAGGAAGATTTAGATGAAGACTGATTCCAACCTTTTACAATGCTGAGAAGGGTCTGTACACCAGTCGATATTTACAGAGCCATCAAAGCGGACGAGTCATTAACGGAGCAACGCAGCGTCCTCAATTAAAACCGTGACCGAGCTGTGCTATTAGAGCGCGTGATTTTTTTGTTTTTTTTTGTTTTTGTCTTGTGTTTTAGGATGTTTGATATTTTTTTCGATAGTTTAAGTCTTTGGGAAGAGTATCTATGAGTGCCTTCTCTCACTGGCCGCTCCCATCCTAAAACCTGCGAAGCGCGAGCCTGCACACACACACACACACACACACACACACACACACACACACACACACACACACACACACAGGCACGCACATAAACACACAGGAGAGGGCGCACAATAACCGGTTTATGTCAGCAGCAAGGGTGGGGTTGTCAGGGACAGTTAAGACCAAACACTGCCTCTGACCCTATCAGGTGACGCGCGCACACGCTCGCGCGCACACACACAAAAATAAAAATCTTACTAGCACATCTGACCCGTTTTTGTGGTGAAAATGTATCTATTTACTCTCTCTCTCTCTCTCTCTCTCTATATATATATATATATATATATATATATATATATATATATATATATATATATATATATATATATATATATATATATATATGTGTGTGTGTGTGTGTGTGTGTGTGTAGACACACACACACACACACGTGTTAAAAGTAAAGCATGTAAAGGCTGTGATATTTGGTATTTGAGATAGAGTTGTAAATATAACCGGGGAATAAGACGTTACAAATATTTTCCTCACGACGCAGCAAAAGTCTGCCTTGAATCAATAAACTTGGGAAAGACACGCCCCGGCAGAGCCCGCGGGAGGCTGCTCCGGCGTTGCTGAATAATGGAAAGGCGACATCAGGACTTGCCGATTCCTCGCCGATATTTCCAGACTCTCCTTTCAAACGCTGCTCGCCGCTCACATTTATCTTCATTTCTTTCCCCAAAACGTAAGGTAATTCAATTGCACTTTCCAATCAACACTCTAATTCGTGGTTCCGCTGTGCCCGGCCCGGGGCGTCCACCCGCGGGCCCTGGGGGAGGGCGTCTTTCCAGGGAAAAATTCGCTGCGGTGATTGAATGCCGTGGATCATGCTTTTTGGTCAGAGGTGGTGACAGGTCTGCGGCGGCCGTAACACGTGAGGAACGGGGGCAGGAACGGGGGCGAGGAGCCTTCCTGCCCCCAGGGACCCGCCACCGGCGGGACTTCATTACCTCGACTTTCCTCGTCTTCAAATACCAGCGTGTTTACCCCCAAAGCAACAGGAAAGCCTCGACTCCAACCACAACAGTTATGCTTCTCAGATTTCAAGCAACGATGCAATACTATTGTCTTAGCATACTTAGATGAAAGTGCAATATATATATATATATATATATATATATATATATATATATATATATATATATATATATATATATATATATATATATATATATATATATATATATATATATATATATATATATATATATATATATATATATATATATATATATATAGAGTGTGTGTGTGTGTGTGTGTGTGTGTGTGTGTGTGTGTGTGTGTGTGTGTGTGTGTGTGTGTGTGTGTGTGTGTGTGTGTTGAAGACGATGAGGCAAACCTTCAGTCGTGTCGTTCACGTCACGCTCTGCCAACGGGAAGCAACGGAGGTCTCGCTACACGCATTAGAGCAACAGTTATTTTTCTGCTCGCCCGCCAGGTGGGTTCACTCAACATCTTTATGCCTTCTCTGTTACACTATTACAAAAAGAACAATGGAATGCAAAGAATGCACGTGGAAGACCGAGGAGGGCAAACAAAATACGATATTTGGAAAGAACCTTCACTGGTAAAAGAATGATATTTTAGGACCCACGAAGAACAGGTAACAAAAAAGGCACATAATTCACAGCGACTGCGTCTCCAAGGAACGTCATTAGGTTAATTACAGCTTCAAAAACAGGATTCAAATACATAGAGGAGTGGAGCGAGAATTATGTACACACTCTTCAGATCAAAATGAATGCTTGCTTGACTGATGGAACACGCAGAGGTGTGTGTGTGTGTGTGTGTGTGTGTGTGTGTGTGTGTGTGTGTGTGTGTGTGTGTGCTGGTGCGCGAGTGTGTAGGTGTCTATATGCGCTCGTGCGTGTGTGCATACCTGCGTGCGTTTAAAAAGGTACATGCCACAGTGTGTGTAGACAAACTATGGTCTTGCATGTGTTCGTGGGCGGGTTGAACGGAGGCGAAAGTTCACAGGTATGCTTGGCCGTTGCGAGATCGAACGCGTGTATTTGTGTGTGCCCCAGAAAATACATGAATGCAGTAAAAGTATAAAAGAATGCAGTAAAAAAAAAGATACCCGCCAATATACTATATACAACTTCG
>NC_066523.1:8121665-8124165 GCF_024679095.1 Eriocheir sinensis | reverse complement strand
GACACAAATATATCACTCCTTGAAAGAAAACGGTAAAAATAGGAGTCCCACGAGAGTCCTTCCCTTAAAAATGTAGTTATTACGCAGGAAGGCAACAGGAAAGGCGTACTTTTACCCTCCACGCGAGAAAATAACTCTCTCCTTCCATTGTCCCTTCCTCACCAGCCCACCATTATTTCCTTCCTTCTCCCTCTCTTTTTTTCCTTTTATCTTTTTCCCCCCACTCTCCCTTCTTCCCCATCTACTTATACGTCCCTTACCTATTTCCCTCTTTAACTTTATCTTGGTTTCCTTTCCTCTCATCTTTCTTTCCTTCGCTTTCCTATCTACACCTCTTATCTAACTCTACTTTATTTCTCCCTATTTTCACTATTCTCCTTTTTCCAACGCTCACTTTTCTCTCCTATCTTCCTACGTCATTTACTTTCCTTTCCTCTCATCTTTCTTTCCTTCGCTTTCCTATCTACACCTCTTGTCTAATTCTACTTTACGTCTCCCTATTTTCACTATTCTCATTTTTCCAACGCTCACCTTTCTCTCCTATCTTCTTACGTCATTTACATCCTACTATCGCTTTGTTTTGATTTCCTTTACTTTCCTCTTATTCTCCTATTCCTTTGCTTTCCCATCTACACCTCTTATCTAATTCTACTTTATTTCTCCCTAATTTCACTATTTACATTTTTCCAACGCTCACTTTTCTCTCCTATCTTCCTACGTCATTTATTTCCAGCTATCGCTTTGTTTTAATTTCTTTTACTTTCCTCTTATTCTCCTATTCCTTTGCTTTCCTATCTACACCTCTTATCAAATTCTACTTTACCTCTCCCTCTTTTTCCGACTCTTATTTCTCAACCCTCACCCTTCTTTCCTACCTTCGTATACGTCTAAAGCCTTATCTTACTTTCTTTTACTCTTCTCTGAGCTTTCTTTAATTTACTTTCCTTTTTCCTACTCTTATCTACTTCTACTTCACTCTTCCCTGCACACAAACCCCACCAACGGGATCTTCAGTAATCTTTCCCCTCCTCAAACTCCCATGCCTTCCCACCCTTTAAATCTCCCTCTCCCAGCTTTATTCTACTCTCTCCTTCCCCTTCTCGCCGCATTCCTCCCCATCCCCTCGTGTTTCCCCCCAGTCCTCTCACTCTAACCTACCTACATAGCATTCCTTTGTTTGCCACATTCCCCTTAAATTCACTTCCTTGCTGTTGTGTTTTTTTTTCCTTATTCTTTCCTTCACATATTTTGCTCCACTTAGATCTTCTTTTTAACTTCCTTCCAATCTCTCTTGTTTCCTCACCGTCATTTTAATCATCTATATATTTTTACCGTGCTTCTATTCACCCCAAATCTCATGCTACTCTCTATCTATTTATATTTATATCTATCCATATTTGTCTTTCTTAATCTATATTCCCTTCCAGATCCTTTTTTTTTATGGTCTTCGATCTCGCACCAAACATTTATATATTCCTTTACTCAGTCTTCCATGCCTCTATTAGTTTACCACATTCCTTTGTAACCTTATCTTCATCTCCTCCCCACTCAGCCTCTTTCATGCTCCAAATTCCATTTCAATCCCTCGTATTTATTCGCTTCCTTCGCTAAATAGACAGATTTCCATTCACCCAGTCTCCTATGTCTCTAACCTATACCAATTTCCTTCCTAACCTAACTTTCTCTCCTCCCAAATCCGTATTCTCTCTGCTTTACTCCTTGTTCCCTTTCTATCACTCACGTCTCCTCACTACCTCTCCCAAACACACATTTCCAACCCCATGCTTCTCTACCCTTACCACATTCCTTTCTCTTGCTCTTATTATTCCACATTTTACCTCTCTCGCTTGTTTCCTTCCCTTTCCTCTTCTTTCTTTGCTCCCACACCCAAACTTACACATATCTGTCCCACGCCTTTAAAATAGTCTTTCTAGTCTTACCTTTCTCTCCTCCCCACGACATTCTCCCTCCTTATTTCCTCCCAGCCTTCAGCCTCACCCTAACTTTCCGCAACCCAATGCCCTCACCGGCCACACCTTTCCTCCCTTCTTAAGTAACCCAACCGCAGCCTCCCTCCCACCCAGCCCATACCCTGCCACACCTCCCTCTCCTTCCACCGACCCTCACCTCTTACCTGCCTCTCCCAAAGCCCAGTTACCTGGCCCACAATACCTGAGCCGCTCCTTAAGGGGGAAGCCAACACGGTTAAAGGTGGAAACAACTCCTTTGAGCCGATTTCTAAACTCCTTGGTGGGTAAATGCTGCGGAGGGAGGTCGGAGGGTTTGTGTTGTGCTTGAAGGAACGGGGAGGGAGGGGTTGAAAAGGGGGGGAGAGGGGGGTAGAAGGGGGGAGGGGAGGTTGAGGGGGGAGAGGGGAGTGAAGGGGGAGAGGGGGGTTGAAGGGAGAGAGCGGGGTTTGAAGGGGGAAAGGAGAGGGGGGGTGAAGGGGGGAGAGGGGGGGTTGAAGGAGGAAAGAGGGGGGGGTTGAAGGGGTAGAAGG
>NC_066523.1:8089165-8116665 GCF_024679095.1 Eriocheir sinensis | reverse complement strand
TTTAGCCATCACCATCGCGCTCTCACTTTCTTTCCCCTCCTCCTCAATCATCACCAACACCACCACCACCACCATCATCACCATCGTCATATTCACCCCCTCACTGCCGCCCTGTCAACCTTCACGACCACCACCACAGTCACAACGCAGCCAGCAGGTCGATAGAGAGATTAAGCTGCGTCCCCACGTGCCTCATTTCCTGGCCACGCTCCGGCCCCACGCAGGGCAAATATATTACCTTATAGACGTGACCTTTCCCATGCCGGCGAAAGGTGTACAAGGTTACT
Organism: Eriocheir sinensis; assembly: GCF_024679095.1. Lineage (NCBI taxonomy): Eukaryota > Metazoa > Arthropoda > Malacostraca > Decapoda > Varunidae > Eriocheir > Eriocheir sinensis. The sequence continues at coordinate 8,116,378 of NC_066523.1, read as the reverse complement.
CATTCACGACGAACACCTAGTCTTATTATACCATACTTCTTTGTTCCCTGAAAACGCTAAGGGTTTATTCTTCCTTTATCTTTGGCTTTCTATCTCATTTTATGGTCTTTATTGTCATAATTTAAGCACGGTTTTTACTATACAAGCTAAAAATACTCTAGGCACAGAAGTTACCTTTCTCGGCATGTTCTTTTTCCATATACTTTACCGGTACTCGCAGGTGACCAAGATTACTTATCCACGACAGAAAACAAATGTAAGACTGATGTTTTCTGTACGTGTTGAAGGACAAGGTAACACAAAAAGCTTGGTCTGAACTTTTCCTACGTGTTACAGGTGTAGTGCTGTGCCCAAGGTTTCTCATCCAAGACACTGAAGCTTCCTCAATGAACACGTACTAAAGGTATAAACTCAGCACCAAGGTAACATCCAGGGCCAAGAAACTACCCTATTTAACTTGCCCTTTCCCATACGTGTTGTAGCTCTGACGAGGTACTCAAGATTTCTCATCCACGACAAATAAGTTTACTCATTCAACACGGGGTAAAGGTATAAACTCAGCATCAAGGCAACATACAGGGTCAACAAACTAATTATTAAACATGACCTTTCCATACGTGCTGTAGCTATCACGAGACACTCAGGAGTTTCTCAACCACGACGAAATTAAACACGTGCTTATGGTATGAAAGCACACCAGCAAGGTAACACAGGCAAAGAAATTACCTAATTCAAATGTCTTTCCCATACCAGGTGTTCAGAGGTGGACAAGCTCCCTCTATATCATCATCACAGTAACCAAATCCTCTCCTTTCAACGCTTTCCCACCACTTCATTACACCATCCTGTTAATCATTCAGAGGGGGTGATGGGGAGGGTGGTGGTGAGGGGGAGCCGGAGGAAAGAGGACCAGGGGAGGGTAAGGAGGCCACGCTGCTAGTCACGTACAGGTAGCAAAATATTTATAATGGACACATTCAGAGAGCAGGGATCCATGGTGGACTCTTAAATTATAATCAGAGCGTGACTGGAATGTACTGAGAGGCATTCATCACGGTGTGTGCTCGCAAATTATCATTGTAAATTCACCGCTGGAAAGTTATCATCGTGTATGCCCCGTTTTAGCTTCAGGGAAAGGAGGAAGAGAAGAAGGAAGACAAGAATGAGTCAGTAAGGTTATATATACAAATGACTGTTTTGTTTAGCGTACACTACTCCTTCTTCCTTGCTCTCCTTCACCCTCTTCCAACCCACAGTCAGAAAAAAATATATATAGATCACCACCTCGACAAAGAGAAAGTATTTTGTTTAGCAGCTAAAAAAGAGGTTGTAAAAGCGTGCCTCTCGTTCTTTCTTTCCTTTTTCTCATCCTATTCCTACTTCAAGAGCGGGAGTGTGGTGGACGAAGGCCGAGTTTTGGAGAATTAGATGAAGGAGGAAGAGGGTAGGAAGAAGTGAGCAAGGAAAGAAGAGCATAAAGAGGAATAAATGAAAGAGGAGGAGGATAGGAAGAAATGGCTCAGGAAGGAGGAGAATTAGAAGAAATAAACAAGGACGGAGAAGGATAAAAAGTGAATGAAAAGAATAGGATAGAAAGGGCTAGATTGGGAAGGAAGAGGATAAGGAGAAATAGATAAGAAAGGGAAAATTATATGAAGCTGATAAAAGGGGAGGAAAAATGTATAAGAATAGATATGGAATGTGGAGGAGGATAGGAATGAATGAATGAGAGGAGGATGGGGCAGGGTGAGGATTCCTACCAGAAAATTACGATAATGATGATGATAGGGATGATGGTAAGCGGAGAGGAGTTAGAATGAACAAAAAGAAAGGCGACCGAAACAACAAAGAGAAAGAGTGACGACGAGGACTGTGACGAGACTGAAAAGGGAGAACACGGTCGAGGGCGCGGTGGAAGAAGAGGAACAGATGATGATAAAAAGGGGAATTACAGGACACTACACCCTCCTCTCGGTCGTCCTCTTTATACTCTTTTACACTGTAGTAATGGCCCACACCACACGTCGTTTTTATGGCACCCTCGTGTCTCCCGGCCGCCCTCACCTTTCATTTCTAGACCCTAGCGAGTGTTTATTTTTCATGGCAAACTTATGGAATCAGATCACGACACTAGTTACTGAAGGACAAACTTGACAGTGTATGATTGCACGGGAAAATGGCAGATGTAATTCCATGTTTTGAACTGTAGTATTCTGGGTGAAAGCAGGAAAGCATAATATTCTTAAGATAACATTCCCCTGAGCCGGTCTTGTTACGAGTGATTTGGGAGTCTTAGTGAGCTATGATTTCAGGCTAAGAATCGAGCAAATAAAATACTGGGTTATATTTATGGAGCGTAAGCAAGAGAAACGCTGTCATCCTCAAGCTATAATTAGCATTAGTTAGACCTTATCTCGATGATGCTGAGCAGTTCTGGTCTTACTTTTATGGAATGGAAATCAACATGTTAAAAATCGTTGCAGAGGAGGGTAACAAAAAACAACCACGGATTGAGAAACTTGCCATAAAAGGATAAGCTTAAGCATTTCTATTTGCATTCTCTAGAAAAGCGAAGGGTGTGCAAAGCTCTTAAATGGATGTGGCGATGTTTAATAAGGTGGTAAAATAGTCAGGTAATAAACGTGCCAATTGGTTTAAATTAGATAAATAAGTGAGATTACAAAAAAGAGAGGCAAGAACTGGATTGCTATTAGAGTGGTTATGTTCTTATATCAGATACAGAAAACTATTTATAGAAAAAAACATCGAGGCAATATTTCCCACACATCATCCCACACCGCGAGCCCGGGATGAAGCGTCTCCGGAGTGGGCGGGGCAAAAATAATAAATCAGCAAGGTGGTGGAGCCACAATCAACGCCTCGAAATAAATGTTGAGTCCACTTCCAACGCGCGGGGGCGAGGGACGGAAGGAAAACACGGCGCGGGGCCACTAAAACACTCCTTCTGCTATTATACTGCCGCCGCGGGAGGATCAGGACCAGGGAAGGAGAGGAAGGAAAAACGATGAAGCAAAAACATGGGTCAGACACATTTCACCCTCAAAGGAGACGGTGGTGGTGGTGATGTTTGGTCAGTCTCTGCTGGGAAAGGGAACTTGACTCGGTTTCTGCCATTTTCTCCGTCTGTCTGTATGTCTGTCTGTCTGTACGTCTCTCTCTCTCTCTCTCTCTCTCTCTCTCTCTCTCTCTCTCTCTCTCTCTCTCTCTCTCTCTCTCTCTCTCTCTCTCTGCCACCACTAGAGACCTTTATACTTCAGTCTCTCTGTCAAGCGTGGAGCGAGAGGCGAGGATGAGAGACGGGAGGGAGAGGGCGAGGGAAAAGAGAACGAGTGGTTTAGAGACAAGGGAAGCGAGACGAAATGGGAGACGAGGGGACTTCAGGGATAGAGGAAGAAGAAGAGGAGGGGGAGGAAGAGGAGGAAGAGGAAGAGGAGGAGGAAATGGTGGGAGAATGTATAGCCTGAAATGTATTATAGTATTAAACTGAGAAAAAAATAACTGGAAAGGAGAAAATGGAGGATAAATCATTAAATATAGTGATAATGTTGAGAGAGAGAGAGAGAGAGAGAGAGAGAGAGAGAGAGAGAGAGAGAGAGAGAGAGAGAGAGAGAGAGAGAGAGAGAGAGAGAGAGAGCAAGGGTGGGAGGGATAAAAAAAAAGGCTCCTGAAGGATTTTCGTGCAAGGGTGGGATGGAGGAAGTTAGACGTTGTTTCCTGTTTGTAACCACCACCATCACCTCCTCCTCCCCCTCCTCTTCCACCTCCTCCTCCTCCCCGTGCACCCCTTATCGTGACCCTAACTCGTCGCCCCTCTCAGCCATCGGGGGTGAAGTGGGGCGTGATGGTGCCTAGACGGGAAACTTTGTTAGAAAAAGGAGAAGCTACGTTTTTGTATGTGTGTGGAAAAGCCCCGCGGGAGGCTACACGTATTCCGAGTGTGTGTGTGTGTGTGTGTGTGTGTGTGTGTGTGTGTGTGTGTGTGTGTGTGTGTGTGTCGTCAGGGAGGAGCACAACTAGCAACACTATTAAAGGCCAACAGAGGGCGTGGTGGCGGTGATGGCGTCGGTGCTGGCGTTCGCAGGACCCACTTTCGCTCAACCCTTGCTAATGCTTGACCGCTTTTCGCCTATCACCGACTGCCTTCGTGTCACTCCTAGCCCCCTTCCCATCCCCCGCTCCCACCTCTACTACACGACGCCCATTAACCTTAAGTTTGATTGCGCCGTCAGTCAGGCGGAACAACAGGGGGCACCACGGTCCTTAAAAAGATCTGACCAGCCGCGCCACACCTGCTTACCTCGGCGCAGGACGGAGCGCTCAGACAAATTGTACCTTGGGAGAAACTTGACGGAGGGAGGGAGGTAAGAGAGTGGACTGTTGCGATAGCCTGACACGGATCTAGTTCCTCATGAATGCTGTTGACTTCCACGGACACGCAGTTGGTTCATGCTCAGGCAGTTTAAGGTCACTCATGCTCAATAGGGAATAAATATAGAGGGATATTGTGGGTATGGAAATGTTGCGATAACCTGACACCGATCTAGTTCCTCATGAATGCTGTTGACTTCCACGGACACGCAGTTACTTCATGATCAGGCAGTTTTTGGGGCACTCATCCACACTGTTGGGAATAAGGTTAAGTTGGGAGCGTACGCTATAGCTGCACGTGGCGGCGGTGCTCATCTCCGTCCCGACACAGGGCCAGTGAAAAACATAGAAGTAATGGATACATGCGAGCAAGGAAATAATGTTGGATAATCTACGTTTCGAATCATCTCATCAAGCGGAGCGTTTTGAGGGTCTTCTGTAATTGTTGTCTTCTCTTGCTCTGTCTCAACGGTTCAAAAGGGCGGGTAATCCTTGAAGGCCCATGATGAGGTAGAAACAAGCAGGGCACGTACGGCCGGCACCTCAGCAGCGCCGGCCTCATAAAGAACGCTACTTTATGGACCACCTGAACCTGTCGCCGCCGTGCCTGGCTCTCGAGGAAGGGCAGGATTCCTCCCGACGCTCGCCTGTCCCTGACCTTGCATGCTCCCCGGCGACTCCTCCGTGTAGAGCAGCGACTGGCGGACTATCTGCCTCTGTCTGCTTTTCTGATTGGCTGGCTGACTGTTTGAATATCTGTCTTTATATTTGTCTGCCTGTCTAGCTGTTCGAATGTCTGTATGTCTGGCTGTGTCTGCGTCTAACTGTTTGTCTACCTGTCCGTCTGTCTGGCAAATTGTATAAATGTCATTGTTTGTTTGTTTGTCCGTGTGTCTGTCTGTGTCTGTTTGAATGGCTGCTGGAATGGCTATTTGCGTCTGTCTGGGTGTGTTTGTGTCTTGCTGTAAGTCTGTCTGTCTAGCTAGGTAATTGTTTAAATGTCTGCCTGTCTGTGTGTATGGCTGTTTTAATGGCTGTTGAAATGTTTGTCTGTCTGGCTGGCTGTTTGTGTCTGTATCCAGCTGTTTGTTTCTGTCTGTCCGTCTCTTTTCTATCTGCCTTTCACTCTTTCGGTCTGTCTGCTCGGTTCCCTGTCCCACACGTTACTTTCTCTCCATCCTACGACTTGTCTCCCCCAGAGTGGCAACACATTCGTCTGCAGCCGCTGGTCCGCGAAGCCATAAATGTCACACACTACGCCAAAAACGTGTAGAAAGTGTGCAATTTCATGGTGCAACAATCTAATTAAAAATCGTTGAATCGTTCAGTATCCGCATATATCCTTAATTAAGTAAAAGAAGAAAAGGCCTCTGCACAAACATTTTTTTTCTGCAAGAGTTTCATCTTCATAAAAAAACGCCATTTTTACACCTAAAAAGGAAAACAAGGTAAAGATTTCAAATACGTAATCTAAATCGGCTGCAACGCTTAAATTAAGTCGACGGAAGATCATTGGTAACATTGACAGCCTGCGCTACTGAGTGAATCCTAACGCGTGTTGGGTGGAACGTCGTTACAGAGGACGGACGCTGAACGCCACACACGAGGCGGGTCGTTGTCACCAGTATGAAAGTCACGCACGAGGCCAAGATAAGCTGGGGTGACACAGTTCATCCGTATCTCTGGCACGCATCTCAATTTAGCCAGCAAGAGAAGGTCGAACGGTTAAGGAGACAAGCAGGTTGGACGGTTAAGGAGACAATAGATAAACATTCATGAGGCACACCTCAGTTTTTATTAGCCAGCAAATTAATCAATTCTCGACTACGAAGAGTTAAAAAAAAAAAAAAAAAAACAGACCTTACCACAGCACGAGTAGGCGCAGAAATTTGATACGCTGCACGGTGCACCTAATTATGAAGAGAAAATTTAAGCTTCAAGAAAACACACGCAACCATAACATAATTATCCTCAATAAGCAGGCTTTATGCAGAATATATTTATGCAAAAGAGAACATTCTTATTGCAATAAACAACGATAACCTTCATTGACAAAACCCAAACCATGCATAATCTGTGTTTGTGTGTTGCTTCTCTGCCTTGTCGGGTGAACTATCGTGTGAATTACGACAACCAGACAACCCACGCAGGCTGGTAACATTTATCTGGTGCTGCTTGAAAGTTGCTTTGCCCTGCCATTTATGCTTCCCGTGAGAGCATAGGAGGCACTTAGCATAAATGGCAGCAAATACAAATAGGCTCTATCAAATGTCGACTGGTTTGTCAGTGAACTAAAGCAAGTGTCTGTGCTTTCATTGACACACTTTGCAGCTCTCGAGGCCTATTCCTAGCTTAATGCTCGAGGCTCAACATAGAGAAACCAGCAAAACCACCACAGCTGAATGAAGCAATCAGGGAGGGAAGTGGACGCCGAAGTTTTAAGTGCGGGGTGAGCGTTGCCAAGCAAGGCGTGCACGTCTGCTAACTTAACGACGCCCAGACATAATAAAATGCTGTGTTTTGGCCGCGACTTCACCCGGTCTGCTTACCTCATCCTGGGAGGAGACGCTCCCCCTCTAACACCCTCCCTCCTGCCTCCCTACCTCCCTCCCTCCTAAAAAGAAAGACAAGACTGACGGTGCATTGTCCTGGCGGCTGGTGGAGGAGGACAAGAAGGTGAATAGGAGTCAGACACGAGGGAGGAGGAAAAATGGAGCAGGAAAAAGAGGAAGATTAGACGAAACGAAGAGAGGAGACGAAGGATATCATAGGAGATGTAAGAAGGTAGAATATAATTATATACGCACAGACACAATGAAAAGTTTAGAAATAACAGGACAGGAGAAAAAATAACTAAAACAGACGAAAACGAAACTGATTGAGAAGGGAGTGGGAGAGAAACAAGGCGAAGAACGAGACATGAGTTGAATGAGATGTTGGGAAGGCGGGGAGGGCAGAGAATGGGAAAGGTGAAGAGGAGGAGGAAGAAGAGAACGAACAAGATAAATATATGAAAGGAGAAGGAAAGCGAGCATAGAGACGACGAGATGGAAGAGTGAGTGGAGGAGAATAGACCAAGAAAAAATACATAGAATAGAGGGTAAAAAAAAGTGCAGGAACAAGAAAGTGAGGAGAAAATTAACATAAGAGGGACGAGGTGGAAAAGACAAGCAAAATGTGTTGAGACAAAACTAAATATTATAGCAGACGGAAAGGGAAAATATGAGAGTAAAAAAGGACGAGCGGACAAAAGGGCCATAAAATTCTGGTTGATGGTAAAGCAAAAACATAAAATAGTGAGATGGAGGAGGGAAAAAGAGAACGAATGGGAAATATGATAAACACACTTAATAGAGATACGGAAAAAAAGAGCTGAGGGGGCAAGAAGAGCAAGGGGGAGAAGGGGAGGGTGCGGATGGGAAGGACACACACACACACAACGCCCCTGCTCTCCTCCTCCCGCCTGCCTGCCTTATCACACCTCATCTTCACGCCACCATCTGCTCAGCGACCACCACCACCACCACCACCACTATGACAGCACAAAACACTTCCTGTAACCTCATCTCCCTTGCAACATCAACCGCAGATTATGTTACGCTGTCCCCACACACTTTACGTCTACGTTATGAGACAAAGCAAAGGATATGCCACCCATAAAACAGTTCGCTGCATACTACTAAAAAATGAACAAGCCGCCAAAACATATAAGTCAAATCCCATCCCTGAGGTGTAATGGCTCTTTGATAATGAAAGGGTAAAGGTCACAAGAAGAAGGGAATACAGAGGGAAGGGAGGGTGTTCAGTAGGTTAAAGAGTTGCAAGGCTGATGAAGGAGCAAGGTAATGGTTAACTCATCACCTTTCCCATAGTTTCATAACCCCACTCAGTCCACTCACACTTTACTCAGACTACACTTCAGTCACTCTCCTTAATCTCCATACCAAACCGCATTCAGTCCCCTCGCACCTTACTCCAGGAAAAACGTATCCATTCTCCTTTGTCTCCTCGCCACACGCAGTCCTCTTACATCTTACTCAGGCTACAATTCATCTTCTCTCATCATCTCATCTCCTCAGTCTCCTCATCGCACTCAATCCCCTCGCACTTCACTCATGCTCCACTCTCTCACTCAATCTTCTTTGGTTCCCTCACGCTCTATTCAGTCTACACAGCTATTCCCTCTTGGTCTCCTCAACACCACTCCCAGTCTTCATTTAAACGACTCCTTCGTTTGAAATCCCACCTCGCCACACTACACCACACAATAATGGGTCACAACTCACTAAGGTCAGACTTTACCAGACACTTTTCTTTTGCTGCCTTTCTACACTCACTACTGAAGACTATACTGCATTCACACTGACTCCACTTATTGATGAAGGCTTTTTATCGAAGACCCGCACCCTTGTTTCGTCCTCGCCCCGCTCTTGCCACCTTGAATTTCTCTCGCTGATTCCACCACATTCATGTCTGCCAGCCTCCGAGTCCCACCGCTCTCTGGCATCCTGAACATTGCAGACCGTCCTCACTAACACAGCACTCTTACCACATTTTCCTCCCACACACACCTACAGGTCCACACACAAACAAAAACATCCCCACATGTACACGACGCACAGAACATGTGACAAATTATTCATAAGTTGGCCTTGAAAAAAACATAGTCATCGCGTTTCATCAGCACCCCGTTTTCTGGCAACACAATATACACAACACAAACACCGTCCCTTGAGGCGGAAAAATAGCAAAGAATCAAGCAACGTGAGACTCCATGGTGCTGCTGGGGAGGGGAGGAGTGGAGGGTGAGGGGGGTTGGGGTGGGCGGCAATGTTTTGTTGTGGCCCCTCGTCGGCTGGTCAGAGCGTGTTAGGGTGGTCAGGGTGAGACGAGTAGCTTTTTTTGCCTCTGCTCTCAACGTGCCTACTGTTACCCTTGCTGTTGCTATTTCTCTTGTTTCTGTTTTTCGCCCAATTCTCCATTTTATCAAAACTCAAAATTTACAACAACAAAGGTATAATTTACACTGCCGTTTGTTCTTGGTGTTTTTTAGTTTTGTTTTGTCTGCGCTACTTATATAGTTGCTGTTACTGCTGTTGATCCTGTTCTTCGTCCTGTTGCTCTTCTTGTCACCAACGAACTGCAGCAAGAACTGCAGCAAGAAAAAAATATATAATCACTTAATTTCCTTCTGCGTCAGACTTGTTCCTGCTATAATTGCCTGTTGTCGTTACTGTTATTGTTGTTCCTGTTATCGCTGTTGTTCCTGTTACGTGTCATCGTGCTCTTATTGGTACCAACGAGCTCAAAAATATCACTTCTCATTTTCCTTCAGCATCAAAATTGTTCCTGCTGGTGCCTATTGCATGTTGTTGCTGTTGTTGTTATTGTTGCTGATGTCACTGTTGCCCCTGTTGCGCGTCCTGTTGCTTCTCTTGTTACCAGCGAACTCAAATACAACACTTCTCGTCTTCCTTCAGCGCCAAAATCGTTCCCGCCGGTGACTATTGCCGATCCTGTTGCTGTCCTTATTGTCCGCATTCCCATTGTTGTTGTTCTTGTCACCAGCACACTCAACGCCGCTAATGCTGTAAGAAAAAAATAAAAACAATGCGCCATAATTATTCCTTCTTTGTCTAGGTTGCCCATGCCGGTGTCGCAAGAAAAGAATCAAACACTATGCCTATTCCTTCAGCGCCTAGGTTACCCGTACCGCTGCTGCAAGAAAAATATATAAAACTGCGCATAATCCTTCACTGTCTACGTTACCCGTGCTGGTGTTCTACGTGTTTCCTCCCTATTGTTACAGCCGAGACAATCACCCGCGCGGACGACTGAACTTGCCAAACATACCCCGGATAGATTGCCTCAGAGTCCTCGGCAACCAGCGTATTCCTCCACGTAAAATACTCGCGGTAAAGAATGATTCCACGGTCAATGCCACGGCTCTCCACAATTCTCCTGCAGTCACACGCCCTCGGGAAGCTTATATACGATAACAGTTCGGTAGTGTGTACGTGGAGAGGAGGATGGGGGGGGGGGGGGGGGGGATGTGTGTGTGTGCGTGTGTGTGTAAGCCCCCCCCAGTTAGTAATCACACCAAAAAAATGTAAGCAAATTTGGTATGAAAATCAACCATTGTCAAAATAAAGATTGCTATACACTCTTTTATTTTCTTGACTATACTTCGTTTTCGAATTTTCTCTCAGTTTTATTACAGCATTTTTTTTCCTTGCTATGAGAATTAGTTGGATTTTAGGGGCGTGAATTGGAGAACATACCCAACACACTACTACAAGGCTGAAGGATTCGTCACTCTTGTTCGTGGTCCTCTGGTGGCGCAAGGCTTCTCATGCACGCAGACATACCTCCGTGCCGCTGCCCAGAAGATTGCGTGTCTCGGGAAAAGCGGATGCTGGAATCGGTGTTGGACGTGTTTATTCGTCATGCCTTTTTATTTTCCCAACACACAACAGAGCGCGTGCCTTGCGAGATGCTGGAGTGAAGCAAGAAAAATAAAATAAAGGGACAAGAGTGAAGTGATTGTGCGAAGCGACTGAGTGAAACGACGGAGGAAGACGAAGAACAGAATAAAGTGTTTTGCTGTTAGCTCTTCCTTTTATACTTTATATGGAATGAAGTTGGCCCAGCGACGAGGTGCATGATGTCGAGGTTAAAGATTTAATAAACTGCATGGTAGTCAAGGAAAGCTTGGAAAACAGGAAAGAAAAGGGAAACAGCTGACGAAGGAAAAGTAAACATATACAAAGGATGTGGAAAGGTACAAAGCAAGCCATAAACAGGAAATTCTCTTGAACAAAAATACCGAGATCCGAAACCAAGAACAAGAGACCACAAACTCATTATGACTAGTAAAGACATGTGTTCATAACCTTAACCCCCCAAAAATGGAACCATGCTTACAGAAAGAAAAAAATAAACACAAAGACAAAAAGAGCGGCAAAGAAGACGAAAGAGAAAGCTATACCAAAGAAAACAAATCACAAAAGAAAGAAGAAAAGGCAAACGCACATAAAAGAGAACAAGAAGAAAAGAGAAGAAAGAGGAATAGATATAAATGGAAGGCTAAGGAGAAGAATAACAAGGCAAGAGCATAATATAAAAGAAAGTTGAGGAAGACGAAGAAGAAAAGCAAAGCGCATAAAGGTGAGGTGCAGGTGAGGGCACGGCGGTAATCAGAGGTGTGGCGGAGCACGTGATTAGTGGGACGCGTGACGGCGGGACATGAAAACACTGTGCTCGGGAGGAAATGCTGCCACGGAGGAGGAGGAGGAGGAGTGAAGCAAAAAAGAATGACCACCAAAGAAACGAAGAAGACTGGGAAAAGAAAAATATTAACGACGACGAGGAGTGGAGCAAAATAAAGATGACTAGAGGGACGAAAACAACAACTAGGAAAATAATAAAAAGGGAAGGTGACCGAAGACAAAGAAAATGGCGGGGAAAAGAATATGAATGATGAGAACGAGGTGAACAAAGAAGATAAATGGAGACTTATGTGCAACAGAAGGAGGCGCCAGAGAAAATAAAATCATTAAACAAAGAAGGGAAGAATGAGGAGAGATACAACATGCAAAAGCTACAAAGACAGACAATGAAGGATACAAAGACTAAGGACACTTTATCATCACCAAACAACTAACCTACCACTACTTTACCACGAACACTATCTGCAACAACAGGAAGAATATAACTCCGCTCCCCATGTTGTTGACTCATGACTGGTAATGTTTTGACTGGTGGTGCTGGTGGTGGTCGCTTGTGTGGTGTGGTGGTGGGGGTGGTGGCGGTGATGTCTGAGTGATAGTAGTGGTAGTAATAATAAAGGTAGTGTCTGCATTATCAGTGGAGAGAATGCCGATGATAATAGTAGTGGAAGAAAAAGTAAAATAGAAAGTGTTGTAAACAGTGATGAAGGCAGTTGTATATATGAATAATTGCTGAATATAAATAAGTAAACAAAAACAAAATCGCTATCAAAATAAAATGTCAATTACATCTGGTGTTCCCAGGCGGTCATCCATCCAAGCACTAACCAGACCAAACGTCGCATAACTTCGCTGATCGGACGAGAAGCGGTGTTTTCAACGTGGTGTGGCCGTTGACGAGGTCGCAATTGTTGGTACTAATATATAAAGGCTCTAAAACCGCTTAATCTATTACTTATTTTTGTAAGCCTACTTTTATAGAACTTCCCTTGTGGAACGCCGACCTCCTTATGGGTGTACTCGAAGCTAAGTCGATCTCAAGAAGGCATTTGACTCAGTGCATCGTAAGGCACTCTGGGAGAGTCTGCGAACCCGTGGGATTTCTACAAGGATTACTGACCTGGGGAAACCTGAGGAAGGTAAACTGTGGTAACCCGGATGTCACAAGGCCCAGTGTCCCAGGGTAACGGGTTCTTCCCTCCACAGGCTCAAGGGCCAATGCAGCGAAGATGAGCACCGAGGCCACTTACAGCTTTAGCGTATGCCCCCAACTTACTGGCGCTTACTTCAAACACTACATTTAGTACTGTGCCCCATCTTTATTTATCACATGATTAAAATTAGATAAAGCCCTGTCTTTCCACTAACCTTCAACATCTCATCGTGCCTATCTAAAACTAATAACTAACGGAGAGCAGAAGACAGTTTTAGCAACGAACAAAATTATCGAATTACATATCACTCATCATTACGTTATCAGAAAACTTACTCACCTCAGCACAACACAAGAGATACAAATGCATCTTCCTACAACAAAAAACAAGACACATAACAAACATTCCAACACGTATGCTACATCCTCCTCCACCACCGACACACACACACACAAGCAAGCCGACAAGCTCCCCATCCCCCTCGCTTATCTACCTCAAATATGTTTCCTTCCTCCCACCACCACGAGCCTCGCCTCCTGACAGCACCGCCGACCAAACCCACAATAATAATTACCTCACGCTTATCGACTCATCTCCCACCCCCGCCTAAGCCTGCACACCAAATGCCCTTCAGAACCTGGGATCGACTCAACACTCCAGCGCCTAAAACCGACCCCGATGAGCAGGTATGAAGAGGCCAAACACCTTACCTGAGACCCAGTGTACCATGCAGGTATATGTTGGGAGAGAGGAGGAAAGATAGAGGAGGGGAAGCTGATTTTCTCCTTTCCTCTCGTCTCTCTCGTCTCTCGTCTCTCTCTCTCCGACGGTGTTCCCTGCGTGTGAAGTGATAGGCGATTGTTTCGAGGATTAGGTCATAAAGGGGGAGGAGGTGCGAATGGCGAAGTGGAGAGGTGATCGCTGCGGATAGCCGGGTAGGGTGAGGGAGTTGATGCAGGTGTATGATTCTGCGAAGTCAAGGAGGAGAATGAGGAGGAGGAGGACGAGGCGAAAGGAGGAAGATGGTATTGTTGGTGAATGCGACAACTGATATCCGGGAGGTATAGAAAAGGATAACCTGGAGGGTGCTATAGAGTGGTAAGGTAAGGAACGGTGTGGGAATGCTGATACAGGTAGAAAGATGACTGATGGACGTGTAGGCTTGTGTGTGAGTGAAAAGTGGCAGTACTCCTATAAAACACCTGTGCTATCCGGCAGGTATGTAAGACGGTAAGATAAAGGATGCTACAGAGCGGAGAAGTTAAGGCAGTGAAAAAAATATATAAGTGGAATTAGTGGATATGATGTACAGATGGCTATGTGAATTAAAGTGAAATTCCATAGAGGGACGAGGTTAAGAAGTTTATCAGGTGAATGTAAGGTCGCTTGGAGGGGAGAGCTGAGTGGAGAGGTAAAGTGCATGGAGCAGAGGGAATACCTGTGTGTCTAATGGCATGGTGATAAGTCAGGTATACGGCAGATAAGTGAGTGACCGGAATTAAGGGAGATAATAAGTAAAACAGAGATAGGAGAAGATACAAGGGCAAAGATAACAAGGCGGATACGAATGGGTTTAGGAGAATGAGAGGATATGAATGTACGAAAAAATAAAGGGAATAGAGGTAAGGCAATAAAAAAAATACAGAATTAATTAGTTTTTATCTTTTTTAAGTGTGTGTGTGTGTGTGTGTGTGTGTGTGTGTGTGTGTGTGTGTGTGTGTGTAAGAATAAAAAAGCATGAATGAAGCAACCCCCCAAGTGCCCCCACACACACACACACACACACACACTCTCCCAACAGTACTTGTCGCGAGTCGGTGAAAAGCGAGAAAGAGTGGGAGGAAGAGACAAAGAAAGAGGCCCTTCTCCCCTCTCTCACTAAACTAGGTTACTATAGGCCTACACGCGTGATGGAGCGGCGTGGTAAGCCTGAGGGGAAAGGAGGGGAAAGGGGGAGGGAGGGGGGAGGGCAACGCACGGGGTGAGGTTTCTATATAAAAGAGGAGAGGAGAGGAAGACCGACGGGAGGAAGGGGAGGGTGAAGGCGGCTGGTGGTTTACAAGAGGGGATGGGATGGGAAAGGGGAGGAGGAGGGGGAGGTGAAACGAGGGGAGGCGGATGAAGGGAAATATCATCTGGTTTCATTTTACATTTTTATTCCAGTGATGTGGGAAACCGTGTGTGTGTGTGTGTGTGTGTGTGTGTGTAAACAAGGGATACGTACACAGCATTACCGACTATGAAAATATTTACTCTGCACTTTACAAAATATATTCTGCTGAGATGTATAAAGTTACGTATTATCAAAGCGGAAACACGTAATGCTATAAAATGACTGATGGATCTACTTGATTTTTGTTAAGTTCTCATTCTAAAACGGATGAGAGAGAGAGAGAGAGAGAGAGAGAGAGAGAGAGAGAGAGAGAGAGAGAGAGAGAGAGAGAGAGAGAGAGAGAGAGAGAGAGAGAGAGAGAGAGAGAGAGAGAGAGAGAGAGAGAGAGAGAGAGAGAGAGAGAGAGAGAGAGAGAGAGAGAGAATAAAATGAGCACTAAATTTTGTAGGTGTTCTATTTTCCTATATACCCCTATCTGAAGAGAATACACACACACACACACACACACACACACACACACACACACACACACACACACATATTAACACACACACTGAAAAACAAACGCTCCATTATACACAAAATACATATAAAAAACTAATACCTCTCCCCTCCTCCTCCTCCTCCTTCTCCTCTTCCTCGACGAACTTAACAGCCAGGGGAAAAAAAAAGCTAAAAAGAGAAGCAAGAAATAAAAATAAAAAGATTCTGGCTCCTGCAGGATGAGAGTCGTATTTACCGCTGAAGTTCGAGGGTTAAGCCGCGTGTGTTTGCTGCGGTGTTAAGTGTTATGCCTCGCCTCGACCCGCATCGCCTCGTTTTGCCCCGCCTCACCAGCAGCATCACATGGGAGGAGAAGGAGGAGGAGGAGGAGGAGGGAGAGACAGGGAAATAGGTGATAAGGAAGGGTGGTGAAGTAAAAGAGAAGCAAGGGAGAAAGGGATAAGAAATAGGAAGAGAAAGAAAAGGTATAACAAGGGGAAAGGTAAAGGAAAGGAAAAGAGAGGGAAATTTATGGGAATGGGGAATGGTGAAGGAGGGGGAGAGGGAAAGGGAAGGAGAGATTGAAGGAAAAGAAGCTAAGGAAATGACGAATGGAAAATAAAATGGAATAGACGAATGATAAAGGAAAATAAGAAAATCAAAAGAATGGAACGAGAATGGAAGGAGGAGGGGAAGGAGCGTGAGAAAGGGAAGAGAAAATGATTGGAAAAGGGAATGAAAGGAGCGAGAAGAGAAAGTGAGGAAAAACGAGCGAAGATGATTAAAAAAAAAAGTGGTTGAAGGGAAAGGGATGTAAAAGAGAAAGGAACTGCAGTGAGAAGAGAGAAGAAGCGAAGAGCATAAGGATGAAGCGGATAAAAGCAAGGGAGCAAAAATTAATAAAAGATAAGGGGACGAAAAGCAAGGGTGTGTGAAAGGAGGAAAGAACGTGATAGGGAAGGGATACTGAAGCAAAAGGCATAACGGGAAATGGATGAAAGAGAAGGAAAGGAGGCAGGAAAACGGTTAAAGAATGATGAGTGGGGTAGGAGACGAGGAGGGGAACAGTGGGAGAATGAGATAAGGAGACGGAGAGAGCGAGAGAGCAATGGGACGAGGTAGTGGGGAAGGGAACGAAAGGAAAATTGCCGAGGGAAAATGGGCAAAGAGAAAGGGGAGGAAGGAGGGTAGCAACGGACTCTAATAAACCACCTCAGCGTCCTTGCACCTGATTACACACACACACACACACACATACACACACACACACAACACGCGGACCTGAGCACTGCAAAACACGACGGGTGGGAGCACGTTCAGGGCGCCACACATGATGACAAGTCGGCAATACACGCCAAACAGACGCACAAGGGTTGCTGCCTCTCCTTCCACCTCTTTACGCTGGCTTATTGTGAGGACCGTGGCACTAATACGAGATAATCTGAGTTGAGTTTATTTCTCTGCCGCGCATTCTTACAACCAGCATGAGATATCTGTGTAGTGTAGTGTTACATATATTTGTTGACAGTGGCTAGTAGTTGCGTAGTAGTAGGAAGAATGCCACTGGCTGTTTATTGTATTGTTACTGATAGAAAGCTTACGGTCGCGGTCATTCCTATTCATATTGCGACTATTTTCTATGATTTTTATATCATTTATCATTTCTTCTAAGCCTCAAGACTTCATGGTGAAACTTTTCCAATATATAAGTACTTATTGCGGACACTTTAGCTTCAGAATGGGAAGTCATCTAGGGAGCTACTACACAATATTTCGTCCTTGTGCCAAACAAAAACAGGCCTACTGAATGGAGCACAGATAAACTAAGGTAAACTAAGGAAAGTCTAAAAACGGATATTGCTTCCTCAACTTTTGCATGATAATAATCGTTCTTAGAGAAGGCGACACCTGGCATTCGCTTTCACTTCCTTCTCCGTCCATTCGCCACAATCCTTGTGCAGTGAAAACTTAACAAGAATAAGTGCAAAATCAATCTGTCAATCAAAAAAGAAGTTCACCCACCTAACAACCTGACTTTTGGAAGGATGAGTCACGACATCACGAGTACATCAGTAATGCCACCGTTTACATACTATCTTGGGGCGCGGAATATTGACGAATCGATTACCAAAGTTACCAAAGATTATTACAACAACGCAGAATCAGTGAAGACACATTCCAACACTTTATTTATGTTCTCTCGATCTCCTCTTCTTCCACTTTTTTCTTGCTTCGTGAACTGCGTCAGCAATTTCTCATAAAACTTGTTTTTCGACTTCAACTTCTTTTAACTTTTCTCTTTTCTTCTTCCTCTTCATGGTTATCATCATAATAGTCTGCATTTTTCTAATTTCATCCTTATTCTCCATCACCATCATTATCATTATCTTTTTCCTCTCTTCTTTCTTTTCCTCCTCCTCATTTCCTTTTTTCTTCTTCCTGCCCCCAGTTATCCACTAGACTAGACCATAACTACCCTCAATTGCATCCATCACCATCATTATTAATATCTTTTCTTCCTTCCTTTTCTTTTCTTCTTCATTTTCCTTTTCTGTCTCCCTTCCCCCAGTTCTCCACTAGACCATAACTACACTCAATTCCAAGATCAGCCCCCCCCCTCACACTCACACACTCGCTAACACTGGAATAGCCTTCAGGAACGGAGGTCGTTTAGGCGCCCACACTCCCGCGTCACACCAAGCAAGGCCAAACCTCCTCACCTCGCCTAACCTAATCCGGGATCAATAGAGAGATGTCCGGACGGCCCAGAATGCCATCACAGGGATACAAACAGCTTAGCCTCCCCCCGCCCCCCCTGCCCCCCGCTCCCCATTCAGACAGGCGTGAGTGCTTGCCTTAACTGGATTTGCCCCCGGCCTCAAATCTCGGCTCAAGGTAATTCGCTCACTAATTACTGTCCATTCTCTCTCTGCTTCTGTTTCTCTGTTTCTGTCTCTGTCTGTCTCTCTTTCAGCATTTACTTGTCTGACTGTTGCAATGTGTTTTGTATGTCTGTCTTCCTGTCTGCCTGTCTATCTGTATATAACTTTCGCCTCCTATCTATCTATTCACATACAAGTCTAAATCTATCTATCTAACTCTCCCTCCTATCTGTCTATCTAGTCTACATTGATTAATAGGGAAAAGGGTGACCTAACCTTTGAAATATCGTGAAATATCGTGACAAAAACAATAAGAAAACAACTAATAGGTAGGGGAAAAAAGGAAACACGTATGGTTTCTTATCCTCGACATATCACAACGCAAAAAGGAAGGAGACTATCTTATGAACACACAGAAGACCATGCAGAAAGAAACATGTGTACCGCAGATAAGCACAGACTGATTACACAAGGCACGTTTAACTGATCTAGACATGGAGCAGAGAACATTAAAGAACAGGAAGAACAGAGAGAAGACTAGATAAAGATCCACGATATTCACAAAACAGGTATCTTTAGAAAGTCAGGACGCCACACGAGATATCAGATGCCAGGTAAGAAAAAGGAGGAGGAGGAGGAGGAGGATAAAAACGAGAACAAGAGAAAGGCTGAGAAGTAAGAAAAGACAGAGGAGAGAGAAGGCAGGGAAACGAAACAAGAGACAGAAGAGAGGAAATAAAACTAACCAGATGAAAAAGGAAAAAAAGAGGAGGAGAGGATAAAAACGAAAACAACAAGAGAAAGGTTGAGAAGCAGGAAAAGAAAGAGGAGATAGAAGACAGGGAAACAGAATCAAGAGACAACGAGAAGAGATAATGAAGCAGACCAGAGAGAAGGGAAAAAAGAGGAGGAAAAGGAGAGGATAGAGACGTGAGAAGGGAAGTAGGGAAAGAGGAGGAGAGAAAAGAATAAACAGGTCAAGAGATGAGAAAGTAAATTAAGGAGGAGACCTAAAGAGAAAGAAAGAAGAGGAGGAGGAGGAGGAGGAGGAGAGATGCATGGATCACTAAAGGCCGAAAAGAAATCACTCACATACTAATCTCCTATCCACCAAAGAAAAAGAAAAGGTCTACAACTTAAAAGGTGACAACCCCAACGCGAGATCCCTCCATCCATCAAGCCAACTTTCTCCAGATACCTTTTTAAATATCATGTCACATCACCTTCGCTTCAATCAGGCCAGGACCACAATAACTTCCCTGCATGGAGACTCATCACCTCACTCATAGCAAACGTCTTCTTTCTTTGGTGCTCAGGTTTCTCTCTGTGTCGCCCTCATTACCTTTAAAGTGTCATCAGGTCGCTGCTCTCCCGCTTGTCTAATGTCATCTTTTCTTGGGTTTTAGGGCACTGCAACGTCTCAATTCCCCTCAGCACTGCCAACTCACGACCAGACCCAAGTAAGGACTGATGGGTGAATGGGATGACAAGATGAAAAGTTAATGACACTTCTCTCAGTTTTAGGGAAAAATATGAAGCTGAACAACCGCTGAATCCTAACATAGCGTCTTGACTCTCCACAAGATCAATAAGGATACGCGATTGAGGTTGAGAGCGACATTATAGACCATTTATCAACGCTCTAGTTCTCTCTCGCCATGGTATCTTAAATTACCTGTCAAGAAGGCTTAAAAAATCCACTCTTAAGGTTGATGCATTTACGCGGGAAATTGTCTTTTGTGTGTGTGTGTGTGTGTGTGTGTGTGTGTGTGTGTGTGTGTGTGTGTGTGTGTGTGTGTTTGAGAGTCATGATAAAGATGGGGTTCAATGCAGTCTCGGTTCGTGGAAGGGAAAATGGAAGGGAAAATGATATGCGACTGAACGACCAAGTTATACTCCGAATTGGAAGGTCTGTCTGTCGCGTTATCTGCCTGTTATCCGTTTGCCTGTCTGTCTGTGTCTTCCTGATTCTGTGTTTGTTTGTGATATTTGCCTATTACCTGTTTGCCTACCTGTCTACGTCTTCCTGATTATGTGTGTGTTTGTGTTTGTATGTGTGTTACTTTGATATGCGTGTACCTTCTTTCCTCAATGCTTATGTCTCTGCCTATCTCCACGGCTGTTAGAATGCTTACAAACGTTATACACGGGCGACAAAGGGCAGACAGAAGAGAATGGGCTACACACAATCACACACCATTCACGCCCTCTGCCGTTAATGCCACTCTTTCGGACCGTAAAATGCAACCCGTTATATTTATTCTTTTCATGGTAGTCCGCGCGTTGAAAGCTTTGATGTATTCGCGGGTAAGAACAAACAGAACTGGATGAGCGTTAACAAAGGCTTCAGCTCCATACAAGTTAATAGGATTGAACAAGTTCATGGCCGCGCGCTAAAAAGTATAGTCTGCCCATAAAGATGATGACAGTGTTCCCGCGCAGCATAAAAGCTTTGCTGGGGCCGCTGCATGTTGAGCCGCGCGCTGCAAAAATGAATAAATAAAAAAAGGATACAAGGACATTGTTCCAGGCTACGTGTGTGCATGTGAGAGCAGCGCTCGCAAACACATGGTTAAAACACACACACGCACACGCACACGCACACGCACACACACACACACACACGCACACTCACACACACACACACACATACATACTCCCACATACACTCCCACTGACTGATTGACTGACGAAGTGACTGTCAGACTGACGGACTCGCGCACTCACTCACCCACTCACTCAAACATAATCAACAAAAGAAACCGATTAACCAAGAAACTGATTAACCTAGATATTAAACAAAACAAGATAATGAATAATTACTGCGAACACATTCAGAAGATACACTTTTGCCGAGTCACACAACGTTATACACAAATTTTCACCCTTTTTATAAGAATAGATTACAGAGTTTAAAACGCACCCCGAGCCCGAGGCCTCTAAATAAACGAAACTCTTTTAATAATATTCGTATTACCTTAAAGAAGACGCGGCCGATTCTCGTCTCTCCTCATGTTCAACTTTTGTCTATAATGGGAGGGAAATTCATGACATACACAATAATGGGAAGGAAAGAGCTGCTGAGAGGAAGGAAAATCGTGTGGCAAGAGATAAAGATAGAAAAAAAGGAAAGCTGAAAAAGAGAGAGAAAAAGGTAAGGGAAAGTGATGAAAACAGGTACAGAAACAAATATAGAAAGGAAAAGGGCGGATGAGAAGACGGAACAGCGTGTGACAGAAGATAATACTAAATAGCAAACAAGGATGAAAAGGAGAAAGAGAAAAGGGTTAGGGAAAGTGGGAAAGAAAAGTGCAGACTCCAGAGAAAGAAGCCAAACGGAGAGGAAGGAATATGAGGGGAAACTATGTAAGGAAAGACATTAGGAAAAGACTGAACGAGATAAGAGGAAGGTTCGTGCGACTGACTAAGGGAAAATAAGGAAGGAAGGATATAAAAAAAAGCGAAGGGGAGAATGCAAACGAAAATAAAACAAAGGAACTGGAAGAAATGTGCGGGGCAGTATGGCACGAAAAGCGGTTAGCAGAATGCAGAACGAGAAAGAATAAAACATAAGGAGGAGGAGGCGGGGAGGGGGTAATGGAAGGCACGGATATAGAACGTGAAAAAGGAGAGAAAGACGGAAGCGATAGGAAAATGCGGAGAATCGTTTTGTAAGAAAATATAACCAACAAAGGAAAATAAGTTTGGCAATGACTGGAGACATCTACGACTAGTCTGATTGCCGTGGAAAAGAAGAAAAAATAGTAATCACAAGCACAAACACACATAAAAAACTGACAATACTCTGATCAGCTGCGACACAAACACAAACAGATGACAAGAAGAGAAAAAGAATAGTCAACGAGCTTCACAATTGTTTTTTCTTGACACGTTTTTTTTTCTCTTCGCACTTGTTTTTTTCCACTTTTTTATTTTATTTCCTTCCAATTAGTTCTGACACAGTTTTCGACACAGTCACACATCATCAGGAAAGCGGTTCTGCACTTAACCTACTTAGGCACCGAAAAAAAAGTTGTCTTAATAAAAACCAGTCATGTTGTTTTGTCACAGATTCATTATAAAACACTGAGGAAGTCTAAAAATTGATAACTGATAGAGTAATAATGAAGAGGAGGAGGTGGAAGAGGAGTCAGAGGAGGAAGAGGAAGCGGAAGAGGAAGAGGAGGGATAGGAGGATAAAGACGATCAGTTTTAACAGGGATGAGAGCCATGGAAGAGGGGAACAGGGTGAGGTGTTGGAAGGGGATGAAGGGGAAGAGGAAGGGAAGATATATGCAGTGTGTCGGGGAATAAGGGAAATACGGAGGTGGTGAAGAGGAAGAGGAAAGAAGGGAAAGGAAAGGAGTGGGATGTTAAGAAGCGTTTAGGTGAAACGAAGGAAAGATAAAGGAGAGGAAAGAAAGGAATATAAAAGGAGATTAGGAAGAAAAGTTAAGAAATGTGAAAGAGATGAAAAGGAGAGAAAGGGATGAAAGAGGATGTGAAATGGAAAACATGGGAGAGGAGGGAGGGTAGAATAGAAGGACAGATGATGCAGGAAGGAAGATGAGGAAAGTAATGAGAGGAGGAGGAAGGGAAGAGCAAAGTAAAGGGAAAGGGATGATAACAACGACGAAGAAGAATGGGAATGGAAGAAAGTGGGAAGAAAGAAGGCAAGAAGAAATAAGAAAAAGAGGAGTAAAGAAGAAAGGGGAGGATAGGAATGGAAGGCACCTCATTCTTTGCAAAGAGAAGACGGCGCCATAAGTATTGCTCTAAAGTTTCATTTAAATTTTTTTTTAGGTTCAAGTTATTTTCTCTCTCTCTCTCTCTCTCTCTCTCTCTCTCAGCCTTCTTTTCCCTGTCACTCGAGTGCGCTAGATTAACACAAAGAGCAAACTGTAGTGACACTCGACTTGCAGGAAAGAAAGAAAAAAGACAACAGACGGGCGGCCACTTACGGGCAGGCAGCGACAGATTGGCACACACGCTAACGCACAAACACTGACAGACAGCCAGACAAGCGAGACACAGACAAACAAGTGCCCATCAGATAGTGTGACAGACGGACAAAAAAACAACCTGCGGGAGTGACACGGTTTCGCTTCCTCGCCGCCACATGATGAGAAAGAAAGTGTGAGAGCAGGAAGTGGCGGCAGCAAGACTGATCCTGGCGGGCAGGTAAATACCACCTGTTGAGGCACTTCATGGCGCGATTGTTTTCTTCAACTGCTCACACCTGTCGAGTGCGTGCAGACTTTCGTTCTTAAGATAAAGTTTATACAGTGGATGTGAACCTGAAGTTTATAATAAGGAATCATATTGTTCTTCGCCTCTTCACACCAGCGTAAACACTTATTCTTCTGGTATTATTTTATTCAGTACCTATTTTTCTAAAGCTTTCAACAGGAACATTAATCAAACAGCAGGGGCACTATGCGATCTTTGCTGCAACCAACGAGATGAAAATTCCTCGCCTACTCACATATGCTTCTTTTTTTAAGCATCAGAACACAAATTAGCCCCAAATGCATGCAAGGTACACATCTCTGTTAATCAGTGTACTTTATGATATAGCACAGAAAAAAAAAGGAGTTGAGCGCTTGGCAAAAATAAACAAAAAGTGCAAAGTCCTTGTCTTCCTTGTCACCTTTCACCACCGAGGTCATCCTACATGAAAATCCCAAAGCTTTTATCCTTTCCTCTCTCGCCTCCACCCGCCCAGCACGTTACTCCACCCGACGCAGGGAAGGGACAGCACGTCCGTCCCGCCCCACATCCTGCCTCGCCCCAACACTTTCTGCACCTTGTCTGCAGGTCACGGACATGGCTCTGGCTGTTGTCCCTTCCCTCCCTCTCCCCTTCAATGCATCCTTACCCTTACCACCAGCCATCCATTTCCCTCCCGTAACACAACCCGCTAGTTCCTCGTCCTCCTCCTCCTCAATAGTAAAGAAAGCTTCTCAATCTCTTTTTCTTGGAAAGTGAAGACCAAGTGGAGGCGGGATACAAGTTTTCAGGGAATAGCACAAGCTCAATAATGTCGCCCACCCAAACCTCTTCTAAATGCAAATTTAACCTTCAGATAAGCCACTGACACAACAATGACATGACAGAATCTTCTAAGGTCGAGTTGTTGACTGCAATAAGCTGCCGATCACCGGAGATATTTTTGCAGGAAAGTAACTCCTTTGAAATGTGATATGCGATGATCAACACCTGCAACAATGTAAGTTGCCTGCCTTCAAAACTCGGTGCTATACTTCTCTTCCAAGTGCCTCTTGCATGGGTTGTTTTTGTTTTAGGGTCGGGGAAAGCAACTTATGTACTGAGGAGGGGCGCCGATGTAAAGGAACATACACATTTCTTTTCTAAATATGAATGTATCCAACCATTTGTCCATCCATCAATTTTTTCTATCCGCCTATCTATATATCTATATATTGATCTATCCATTAACCTCTCTTCCTTTCGTCTCCAGTGTCCTACTTTCTCCCTACCTAGCATGAGTAGTGACACCCTCTAACCAGCCTCACCTAACACTGATGGCAACCACCTGTGAGCGCCACGGAGCCACTGAAGCAGGTCACCTCGTTATGCCCGTAAGGAGGCGCACGGTTGTCAGATTTCTCCTGAGGTCACCGCGCTCATTATCTTTACAAATCTGTGGTCGGCAGACTCATAATAAGACCTTCCCTCCGCCTTATTACCGAGCTCCATCAAAGGAAGTCTGTGGACGGGCCTTAACTGTCCACCTGGCTCTAATTAACATAGGTATCCAGCGTCCGTCCTGAACCAGGAAGTTGTTGATCGTCTCCACACACATTGATGATTTTTTTTTTGTCCTTTTTTCCTTTTCTAGCATCCGATGCGACTGAGTGAATACTTAATCATCATCGTGGGAATCGAAGGGGAACGGAGAGAAAACCCATATTGCCATTAACATATCAAATGAGCAACGAAGCGACAGAAAAACGATGTAAAGTTTGTGGGATAAAAAGAGTTATATACGGCACGATGGAGCTTTGCATTAATGACACATTGATATTTAAGGTTTCCACGACAGCTTTTTATTGATTTACTTTTTATGAGGTAGGGAAAGTTGACGCAATTGGGTCAACATGTCAGGAAGCACTGGTTGGAGGATAAATGGAAGGGAAGGGAAGGGAGGGAGGAGGAGGAGGAGGAGGAGGAGGAGGAGGAGGAGGAGGAGGAAAAGAAGAAGGAGGAGGAGAAGAAGGAGGAGGAGGAGGAGGAGGAGAAAGAACTGGAGGAGGAGGAGGAGAAGGAACTGGAGGAAGAAAAAGAGGTGGAAAAAGAGGAAGTGAAAGAGGAAGAAAAAGAGGATGAATTAAAACCAAAACAACAAAAAAGGAGAAATCAAAAAGAGGTGGAGAAGGAGGAAGAAAGTGGACATAAGATTGCAGGGAGAGAGGAAGGAAAAAAGGGGGAAGGGGTGAATGTGAAACAAGGGGACAGGCGGGCACACAGACCAGCATAGTGAATGAGGAGGGGGCGAGGCGAAGCGGGGCGAGGCGGTGGTGACAAGGTGTTCCGGGGGTAGAGGATAAAGTTTTGTTAAGGTTCTTATCTCGTGCAAGTGTTGTTTTGGTTATTCTTGCAAGGTAAACTTTTATTAGCTGCCCAAACTCTTCGTGGGCCAAGTTAGGCGAGTTAGCCCTGAGTGCCGCGTCCCTACTCTTTTCCCGTGTTAAGACCACAAAGAAAGGCCTTTGGACCACGCAACCTCCTGCACGGTAGAAGAAGAAGGGAGGAAGCGGAGGAGGAAGTTTTGGAAGGAGGATGTGGAGGAAGAAGGTTTGGAAGGAAGGCTGCTAAGAGAAAGAAGGCACTGAGAGGGAAGATTCGTAGGGAAGACTATAAAGGGAAGTTGATAAGAAATGGAAGAAAGCTAGAGCGGTTAAGGTAAGAGGGAGGCTGAGGGAGGCTGCTGAAGGAGCTGCAAAAACAAGTTATTTAGTATGGATCCGTGCGAGGAAGGAACCATGAGATAACGTTGGATAGTTGTTCAGTGTACTATGGCACATAAAAATAAATGAGAAGCTGCCATTAAGGGTGGGAGAAAAGGGAAGCTTTAGAAGACTTATCTGCGGGTATAAAGATAGACTGTTGGATGAAAGAGACGGCTTCTTCTTTTTTTTTTTAAGGAACGGTACTGTCAACCCGTGAAGGAGAACGTGTTTCTCATTTGTGGAGGAAAGTATGTTGTTGACACATAAGCGGCTGCCATGGGCGGGCGCGGCACGTTAGGAATGCATGTTGTTGACACCTTTAAGAGGCAGCGAGAGACGTGTGGCCTGGTTGTGGGCCAATGGTAATAAAAAAAAAATGGAGACGTGGGATGCCTAGGGCAGTGGTGCATATGGCCAGCTCTCACAAACAATAAAATTTTAAAAAGGAGAGAGAGAGAGAGAGAGAGAGAGAGAGAGAGAGAGAGAGAGAGAGAGAGAGAGAGAGAGAGAGAGAGAGAGAGAGAGAGAGAGAGAGAGAGAGAGAGAGAGAGAGAGAGAGAGAGAGAGAGAGAGAGAGAGAGAGAGAGAGAGAGAGAGAAATTCCGCGATAACCACCAGCGGGTGAATCTGGGCCTGTACACAAATACTAGTGACCCTTTATTTCACATGCAGGCGGGTGACGAGGCCTGACTATTCAGCTGGACGTCCTACATGGCGTAAGACAATCTGATCCATCATGACTGTTCACACCGCCAGAATGTCCATCACGTGGTGGCGGTACTTCCACCTAAATTTCATGCCGTCTTCCTACCGATGCTCTCATTTACTGAATAGTTCACCCACGAAGCCACGGACCAGCACTCTTTTACTTTACTGTCACATGGTTTGGTCCCAAGTCTTCCCAACCCTCTTCTTTCGTTCGCCCTTCCATTATAGAGTACTAAAAGAGGCCGCAGTTTTAAAGTAAGAGACATATTCATGTGGTGGATG
>NC_066523.1:8049165-8084165 GCF_024679095.1 Eriocheir sinensis | reverse complement strand
TCCATCGCCACAGCCGCCTCCTCCTCCTCCTCTAATCTGCCCCACCATATTCTTAACTAACCAATTACTTCTTTTCTCATCGTCTATTTTCTCTTTACACACACACACACACACACACACACACACACACACACACACACACACACACACACACACACACACACGTGCGCCCGCGCTCATGTAAGCTTTACCTTCTAAGATTCTGCGTTAATTTATCTTCCACATAGTCATCGTTCTCTGAAATCTTATAAGAAAGAAGAGGAGGAGGAGGAGGAGGAGGAGAAATAAGAGAAAGGAGGAGGAGGAAGAGACGCTGAGCTGACAAAGAGGATATAGGAGAAGATATTAACTACTGTGTGTGTGTGTGTGTGTGTGTGTGTGTGTGTGTGTGTGTGTGTGTGTGTGTGTTGTGTGTTGTGTTGTGTTTTTCTGCTTGGGTTGGAGGGAGGGGGGATGGTTATATGGGAACAAATACACCTGACAGAATAAATATGAAGCGTGACCAAGGAGGAAAAAAAATGTCCAGAAATGTCTGAAGTAATTAGTGAAAATAAAAGAATAAAAGAATAAGCTAATAAACATCCTTCCACAAACTGCCGACAAGAAACAAACCACAGAAAAACGATGAATTGTAAAATAGACGTGAAGAATAATTAAGCAATGTTTGTCTACAGGTAATAAAAAGGATAGCAATGAAATAAAGAAAAAAAAACAGGAGTAAACAAAATATAATTAACATAGGACTAAACAAAGAAAAAAACCCAGGAGTAAACAAAATATAATTAACATAGGACTAAACGAAAGAAAGGTGATGCGATAAATTAAAAGAAGTAAACGAAAGAAATATTTCCATGCACAACTTCTGAAGAGGAGGGAGAAAGGATGAAAGGGGAGACATGAAGGTGGAGAAGAGGAAGAGGGAATAATAAGCATGAAAAATTTCGGTGAGGAAAAGCTTTTTAAATGATAATAACTTCGAAGGAGGAGAAGGAGGAGGAGGAGGAGGAGGAGAAAACGGGTGGAGGAATAATCTAATGAATCGAAGAGAGTCGACAGAATGAGAAAACTGGAACCTAGAAAGAATCAAAAGAATGAGGAAGAGAGAGAGGGAGAGAGGGAGGGAGGGTCGGGGGAAGGAATTAAGGAAAAGAGAGGAGGGGGGAGAAGGGAAGTAGGAAAATAAGGGAAGGAGGAAAAAGATTGATAACGAGGAAGATAAGCCACGAGGGAAAATAAGGTGGGCGACATTAGGAAAAAAAACAAATATGGAAAAATAAACTATGAAAGGAAGACAAAAGAATACGAAGCGAAGACAGAGGAGACGAAAGAGAACCAGGAAAATGATCGAAAAAAAAAAAAAAAGTCTCGAAAAGGAAGAATAGGAAAATAGAATAAAACAGGAAGGGAACACAATAAAAAAAACATGAAAATAATAATAAATAAGACATAATAAAGACAAAAAGCAGGACCGACACCACCACCAGCACCAACAACAACAACAAAAATAACTGCTATTTACACCACCACAACAACAAAAAGAACAATAATGGTAGAAGTAAAGACAGTAAGCAACATAATATAGAGGAACCTTAAAGAAGAAATAAGAAAGAAAAAAGCGAAAACAAGAGAAAAACAGACAAGTAAGGAAAAGAAAAAAAAGACTAAACAATATAAGTAACACCACCAGAGTCACAGCCATCATAGTCTTCATCATAACACCTGGGCCCGCTTACATGCAGTGCCCCGAGCAGGAATATAATAAAAGGTGTTATCGTCCTCGTCGTCCTCGCGGGATAAACATGAGCCGCGTGAGTCCTTGCGCGCTGAGCTGAGGGGCGGGAGGAGCGGAAAACGTGACCGACTTCCATGTGACATCCGCTTCAGTATTGCGGGAAGGTTATTATTCTCTTGCTGCTGGACGCCCTTTATCGTGACCCCCTTTTCTCCTTAATCTTGTTTTTGTTACTGTTATTCTTGTTTTTCTTCTTGCTCTCATGTTCTTGTTCTTGTTTATTTTTTCTTGTTCATCTTTCTCTTTCTTTCTCGCTCCTTGATCTTTTTTTATTACTGTTATTTTTGTTTTCCTTCTTGCTCTTTTGTTCTTGTTCTTGTTTATTTTTTTCTTGTTCATCTTTCTCTTTCTTTTTCGTCTTCCTTCTCGTCTTCCTTCTCGTCCTCCTCCTCGTCTTCCTTCTCGTCTTCCTTTTCGTCTTCCTTCTCGTCTTCCTTTTCGTCTTCCTTCTCGTCTTCCTTCTCGTCTTCCTTTTCGTCTTCCTTCTCGTCTTCCTTCTCGTCTTCCTTCTCGTCTTCCTTCTCGTCTTCTTTCATGCCTTCTTCCTCGTCTTGCTCTTCGTCGTCCTCTTTTTTTTCCTCTTCTTTTTCTTCCTTTTATATTTTTTACAACCTCCTCCTCTTTCTCCTCTAACTTCATTACTCCGCTTTATCTAAGTTGGAAAGTACCTACTACAACATTTTAAAATCTTGTCTGAAAACAACATCCTCCTCCTCATCATTAGTGACCTTGTTTACCCCAGAGGAAGGGTGAGGAAATAAAAATATGATCATAGAACAGCTCTGCCAAGCGTTCCGGGCAAAAATGAAGTTAAAGGGTTCCCTGACCCTAACTTTAAGCTCTATTTCGTATAAGTTAGTTACATCTTTTTTATTTGCATATTTCGACACGTAATGAAACACAAAGAAGCATAATCTAAACCTCCAGTGTCTGAAAAATAAACAAAATATTAGCCCAACGTGGGGCTCGAACCCACGACCCCGAGATTAAGAGTCTCGTGCTCTACCGACTGAGCTAGCCGGGCGGATGTTGGAAAGAGAGGAAACCATGGTAATAACATTAGGAGTCGAGTACCAGGAGAAAAACAAAATCTAGGTCACAACAATTTTCTCTACATATTTTCACAGTAACTTCAATTCTTTCCTCGTCTCCCTAACTTTTCACTATTTCCTTCTACTTACAAAACCGAACACTACCCTCCTATCTATTGGCCTGTACTCACTATATATTCACCTATCTCTCTCAGCATCTAATCATTACCTGCTTTTATCTATTTCACTTATGTACTGAATGAAGTGAAGTGAAGTGAAGTGAAGTGAAGTGAAAATGAACCTGGGGAAGAAAGGAAAAAAACTTTGAAGGACACAAGAACGAGAGAGAATAGGAGGGGGGGAGAGGAGGAAGAAAAGGAAGGGGGAGGAGGGAAGGATAAAGGAGCGGTAGACACCTGTAGACACACCTTTGGGTCCGTGAACAAATGAGAAACACTCTGCCACCTGCCCTCCTCACCTGCTTCACCTGATGGAAGAGAGGGAGGGAGTAAGGGAGATAAAGGAGGAGTGAGAGAGTAGGAGAGGGGAGGAGAGATGTAAGAAATGTCCGTGTACTCGATCCTGCTCTGGAAAATGCTCCAATTTCATCTTTCCACCTGGTTCTCTGTCTGCCCTGACTTTTGAAATATCTGAGTTGCCACTTTGTCACTTTGGTTGTCCTTCTAATATCACTTCTACGCCTGATATGGCCTGCCCAAGTCCATTTTTATTCGTAATCGTCTTTAAGATATCTTCAACATCTGTCTCACGCTCTCATCTTCGCCCTCTTCCTCCTCCTCGTCCTCTCTTTTATCTCTTCCTCCTCCATCTATCCTCGCCCTCTCCCTTCTCGCCCTCTCCCTTCTCGTCCTCTCTCTCCTCGCCCTCTTTCTCCTCGCCATCTCCCTCCTCGCCCTCTCTTCAATCTCCTCCTCCTCCTCCTCCTCTTCTTATCTCTTCATACTATAAACAGACTTTTTTTCTTCATTCCACTATGGGCACTTTTTAGTTTTCTTTTTAGAATTTTTTTTTTATGAAGCGCCGAAATTCCACCTGAACGCTGATAAGATCGAAGGATACACCTTTTACTTCAAGGAGAGCGGCAGACTGCCCCTTATGATATTACTATGTTTACCAAAAGCGCTCCATCCCATTCTTATTCTCTTTCTGATTTCTTTTTAGTCTGATGGGTTTGCAGTAAATGTTTGCCCTAGATAAATGTCTCTCAACTGTTGCTGCAGGAAGAGAGGTCAGGAGGGAAAAAATTGAAATAAAAAAGTGCCACATTGAAAAGACAATAGGAAGAGACACGGAGGGAGAAGAGAATGGAAGCCAAAAGAAAGGAAGCGAGGAAAGGAAGGAAAAAATTCTGTGGAGGCGAGAGATTGCACTAAAAAGGAAGGAACGGGGAGGGAAGAAGAAAGGTAAAGCGAGTGAGGAGTGGAGAAGTTTTGAGCGTAAGAGGAAGTAGAGGAAAGGTGTTATTGGAATGGAGGGCCGAAAGAGGCTGGCGAGAGAAAAAGGGGGAGAAAAAACTAGTGCGAGAAAGGCAAAGACGGAGAAAAAGAGAAAGAGAAAAAGGAGGAGGAGGAAGCAAACGGAGAATACTACAATATGTTTATACTACCTCGACCTCCTCTTCAGTCACGACAACAACAAAAACAACAACAACAACAACAACATATGAAGGCAAGAACGGTAGCGTAGGAAACAAACTCCGACTTAATTAAATGAACAGACCGAAACTAAAATCCAACTACTAATACATAAAAAAAAGATTAATGGTAACAATATGAAAGTGGAGAAAGATAATAGAAAAAAAAAAGCTAATGGGCGCTGGCGGTTGTGTACATTGTGAAAAATTAAAAAGAATGAGAAAAAATGCTTTGAAAATACCAAGAGACAAAATGAGATGACCTGAGAAAAAACTGTTGGACGAGGAGGAGGAGGAGGAGGAGATTGAAGAGAGGACGAGGAGGGAGAGGGGGAGGAGGAAGGGAGCCAGGAGGGAGAGGGCGAGAAGGGAGAGGGCGAGGATGGATGGAGGAGGAGGAAGAGATAGAAGAGAGGACGAGGAGTAGGAAGGGGGCGAAGATAAGAGCGCGAGAAGAAAAGAAGGATAAGGAGGAGATTGTGAAGAAAGGGAGTGAAGAAATCTAAGACAATGAGAAAGAAAACAAGGACAAGCAAAATGCGGAGAGAAAGGAAAGGACAAAGAGGGCGAAAGGGAAGGGGTCAAGGAAGACACGAGGAACGAGGCTAACGAGGACAGTATACACACACACAAAAAAAAACCCAGCGAGGAGGAGGAGGAGGAGGAGGACCAGAACGAGGGCGAAAAATTAGGTTAAGGAGAAGACCAAAGTTGTAGGGAAGAAAAAGGACAACAAAAGCTTTATGTACAGCATGGGGGCTAAAAAAAGAGCTGAAGAAAAATAAATGAAAAAGAAAAGAAATAGAGGATGTAAACAGAATAGAGGGGACAAAGTGAAGTACAAGAGGCAGCAGGAAGGTAAAAGTTAGAGCTGGAGAACGTGAAAATAAGAGGAGACTTGAAAATAAAGCAAAGGACAATAAATAATAGAAAAGAGATGTCACTTCTTAAGAATATCGGATAAAAGTCGAGAAAGGGAGGAAGGACGGAAAGCAGAAAGGGAAAAGAAGGGAATGAGGGGAAAGATAATACAAAAGATGATAGCTACCAGAGAGGCAACGTGCAAAAAAAAAAAAAAAGTAAAGATAGAGAGGGTTGGAGGGCACGGAAAACAAACAAGAGAAAGAAAGTAAAGGTACGTAAAATAAAACAAAAAACAGAGGAGCAAGAAAGGAAGAAAATGAGACAAGACAAACAGAGAGCGACAGGAGAATGAAGACATACAGTAATGGTGGAGGAAAACAGAGAAAGGAAGAGGGGAAAAAAGGGAAGAGCGGTGGAGAGAGGAAAACAAGGGTCCGAGTTTAACAAGTGACAAAAACAAGTCTGCCAGGATTAAGGGAAAAAACGGTTATGGGGTGAGTAGTTCAGGGTCACGCCGGGGAAAGAGAGGAAAACAAGGCGAGAGCTTCCCAAAATACACCCAACAGTAGACCAACTTTCTATATTTTTTTTTTGAGCAAGAAAACACAATGGGTCGGTCATAATACAGTTTTTTTTTAATATTCCATTGTAGAGTGGCATTCAAACTCGCCCCCCCACCCTCTCTCTCTCTCTCTTACCCCGTTTTACAGCCCTTGGCGTGTCCCCAACGCAGTACTTACACGAGTGAAAAAAATGCTATAAGGAAGATATTACAAGACCCTACAAAGACGGAAGCCACTTAACGTGTTGACAGCTCCTCCTCCTCCTCCTCCTCCTCCTCCTACTACTACTACTACTACTACTAAAAAGAAATGTCACATACCAAACATGGTAGTTAGGATCCTCTGTCAAAGTTTCTATATGATTGACTCTTAAGCATTTGACCCATGCAACAATGAATTAGTGATAAGATCTATGTAAAGAGAAAGAGGATGGCATATGGAGATGGTAAACTCATCACCACGTTTTTCGTAACACGTGAGGCCACACCAAGGAATGTAGTGCAGCTGAAACATACTATTAATTTAAAGCAAGATAAGTGAACTTTGACCTATAAAAATGAATGACAAAGTATATTATTATGTGAACAATTTAATTAAGCGTAAACATAAACAAACAAATGGAATATCCAGTATCTTATTGAGTATACAACCACGTGGAAGGCAGACACACTCCTATTATAAGATTAAATAAGAGCGAACATAACATATCCTCCCAAAAAAGGGTAACAAACCAGACAATATAACACACATTCATAAACCGCAGACTAAACATAAACACACACACACATGCAAAATCAAGAGTATTATATCCTTCCCTCTGGCCGAGCATGGAATCGTTTGAGTGGAGTGGAGGAAAGAAGAGGGGAGGGGACGGGAAGGAGGGTAAGGGAGGAGAGGGAAGAGAGAAAATAAAATAAGAGAGAGAGAGAGAGAGAGAGAGAGAGAGAGAGAGAGAGAGAGAGAGAGAGAGAGAGAGAGAGAGAGAGATTTACATAGAAAATCAGACCACACAGACCCCATGGTCCAGACTAGGTGATCTGTCCCTAAACCTAAGTGATTCTACATTAATTAGATGGCTCCAAAACGTTGCATTTCAACTCTAGTTAATATTAAGTTGAAGGAAGTGACGGTCGAGCTTGTTTTTAAAGGGGTCAATCGTGTTACACTGGACCACTGAAGGTGGGAGCTTATTCCATTCTCGCACAACAACGTTGATGAAGAAAAAATTGGTGCAGTCCGAATTTGTCTACATTTGAGTTTTATGCCATTGTTCCTCGTTCGCAAAGTGTCATCGATCATAAACAATTTTGATCTGTCTACATTCGTGAAACCATTAAGTATTTCAAAACTTTCGATCAGTTTTCCTCGGAGGCGACGTTTCACGAGAGAGAACATATTAAGAGTGGAAAGCCTTTCTTCGTAGGATTTGTTGCGCAAGGAAGGGATCATTTTTGTTGCTCGACGCTGAACACCTTCTAATGTAGCAATGTCCTTTGCATGGTGGGGAGACCAAAACTGTACAACATATTCCAAGTGGGGTCTGACTAAACTATTGTAGAGTGGAAGTATTATATCTTTATTCTTGAATAAAAAGTTTCTTTTAATGAAGCCCAACATTCTGTTCGCTTTATTTGCTGCATCGATGCATTACTGTGAGAATTTGAGGTTTGACGCGATTTTGACCCCCAAGTCCTTAACGCATTGAACGCTTTTGAGTTTAGCGCCGCGCAATTTCTTATTTCTTGTTCCAATTTGAAGGACCTGGCACTTGTCTACGTTAAAGGGCATCTCCCATCTTTCCGACCAAGCTGAAATTTTGTGCAAATCCTCTTGGAGGCTTTGCCTGTCTTCGTCAGTGAGAACCGAGTTACCAATCACTGTGTCGTCTGCAAATTTATTAATGCGATTATTGAGTCCAACATCCACATCGCTGATGTAAATAATGAAGAGCATTGGGCCAAGAACCGAGCCCTGAGGGACGCCACTAGTGACCGGCGCCCACTCTGAGTTAAATCCGTCAACCACCACTCTTTGTTGTCTGTTGCTGAACCAATTCCCGATCCACTGGTGTAATTGACCGTCAATACCTATTTGCTTTAATTTGTAAGGTAATTTATGATGTGGGACTTTATCAAACGCTTTCTGGAAATCAAGATAGACTATGTATAATGATTTGGCTGAGTCATAAATTGAGAAGAGGTTGTTATAAAAGGTCAATAGGTTTGATAGGCAGGATCTTTTGTTACGGAAGCCATGTTGTGAGTCCCCAATTAATGAGTGATTTTCAAGGTAACTCACAATTTTGTCTCTAATTATGCTCTCAAGTAGCTTACCTACAATTGAAGTTAGACTAATGGGCCTGCAATTACCTGGTAATTTTTTTGTCTCCTTTCTTAAAAATCGGTGTCGCGTTAGCCTTTTTCCAATTCGAAGGGACGATTCCTTGTCGCAAGGACATATTGAATACGGTTGTGAGGGAGGAAAGTATTTCGCTCTTTGTTTCTTTCAGCAGTATAGGATATACTTTGTCAGGTCCAGGACTTTTATTTGTTTTAAGTAATTGGAGGGCTTTAAGGATTTCTTCGGTTGTTATTTCAAAGTTAGGCAATGCATGCTCGAGATTTACATTAGTACTGGTGTTGGTGGTAGTGGTAGGAAGACTGTTAGTATTAAACACCGAGGAAAAGTAATTGTTTAAGAGGTTTGCAATGTGTTGGCTGTCAGTCACTATTGCACCGTCACTGTTTGTTAAAGGTCCAATTCCACTTCAGATAGCCTTTCTGTTGTTTATGTAACTGAAGAAGGATTTCGGATTATTTTTACAGTTGGCCGCAATAGTTTCTTCATATCTACGCTTTGCCTGACATACTAGTCTTTTTACTCGTCGCCTGGCATCATGATAAAGTCTAATGTTTTCGGGTGTGCTTTGTTCTTTCTTTAGCCTGTAAAACAATTTCCTCTCCTTGACTGAGTGTTTAATTTCGCTATTAAACCAAGGCGGGCCTTTATTAGTATTACTTCGCTTCTCACACCAAGGGACGAATGTGTTCTGCTGAGTGAGTAAATTATTTTTAAAGCTTAGCCAGGTTTCCTGTACATTGCCGTCATCTGATAGTTGTATTTCTGTTAGTTTTTGTCGGATTCCTACGAGATTACCTCTTTTGAAATTGGGCACCTTTACTTTATTTTCAGTCACTGATGTTTGAGCTCTAATGTCGACCCGCACTAATTTATGATTGCAAGAGCCGAGGTGTTCTCCTACCGTGACATTACTGACTAGGTTATCTTGGGTCGTTATAACAAGGTCTAGTATGTTATTTTGTCGAGTTGGTTCAGAAACCATTTGGCTTAGATAATTTTCTTCTAAAAATTCGATCATTCTATGTGACTCGCCTTCCGTACCTGACAGTGTCGCCCAGTCGATATGGGGGAGGTTAAAGTCTCCTAATATCGGTGAGTCGCTATTATTAAGTGACTGCCTTAAAACGCTGCACATTTCCACATCTTCGAGTGATTGCCCCGGAGGCCAGTAGGTGACAGATATATTTAAATTGACTTTTGCAATGTTTTTTCGCACGCACAAATGTTCAACGTTACTGTCTCTTGGTGTTCTGTCAGTGGGTTGCAAATAGCTTTTGCCAAAAGGGCGACGCCACCACCTCTACAATTTGAACGATCTTTGTTGAAGAGTCTGTAGCCATCTATGTTGGATTCTGTACTTAAATCAATATTTGTGGTGTCGGTAAATGTTTCGGTTACAGCAATTACGTCAAAATTTTCTGTCAAACCAAGACATCTCAGTTCATCAAATTTGTTTCTTAGGCTACGAGAAAAGGTACCTGGAGATGCGGGGTATCGATCCCCGTACCTCTCACATGCTAAGCGAGCGCTCTACCATCTGAGCTACATCCCCTTGGTGGAGGTGCCGGGGATCGAACCCGGGGCCTTTCACATGCAAAGCGAACGCTCTACCACTGAGCTACACCCCCTTAGAAAGAGAGAGAGAGAGAGAGAGAGAGAGAGAACGCAGGTGAACGGGTGTAGAAAATAAGAAGTGAAATAATAAACAGGATCTCTTATTATGTACTCCCTCAGGTTCCCGGCGCCGCAACATCCAGGTCACAGGCGATCATTTAAATGGGTGTTTCGTGTTTCACTTTCACGCACGTAACATGGAAAGTGAAAGATACAGACACAGATAAACAGAAAGGTAGCTAAGTGAGCATCAAGATACGGCAGCCGAGTAAACAAACAGGCACACGGGCAGATAAGCATACGGGCAGAAACTCACACACACACACACCGAGAGGGAGACTGACAAAGAGATAAAGATAATGACACGGACAAAACGACAAACAAATCGAGAAAGAGAAAAAAGACAAAGGCAAGCAGAGCAATAAAACACACACACACACACACACGTCTCCTAATCTCACCACTTCCTGGGTCACGGTCCTCAGGGATGCACAATGATAACAAAATACTGGCGTTTCACTTTCCCACGAGGAGACATTTTATTTAACTCGCGAGTGCAAAGAAAAGAAAACGGAGCGATAAAAGAACTGAGAGAAGCGAAAGAGGAAAAGTAGGAATATGAACGCAAGCGAAGAGGAAATCGATAAAAAAAGGGGGAAGTGAAATGATGTAGACTACCTGGAAAGAAGACAAAGAAGGGAGGAAAGGGATTGGAGGAAAGAAAAAGTAAAAATGAGAAATGCAACATACAAAGGAAAGAGAATGTTAAGGGGGGAGCATAAAGTTAAAGAGGAAGAAGTAAGAAAAGAGTTAACTGTACCGATAACATGTAAGGTTAAAGGTTAGAAACTGGACACGAGTAAAAGAGAAAGGAATAAGAGGAAGGAAAAAAATAACGAAAACACTTACGCCATACTATAAGAAAAGGAGGATAAAGAAATAGGAAACAGTGTAGAAGAAAAGACAGCAGCAGGAGGAGGAAGAGAAGGACGGAGCGGCGGCAGAAGTGAAAGGAAAGGAACGAGATAAAATAAAGAGTCCGGAGTTTGCAAGCCTTCGTGAAAGAAAAAGAGACACGAGATTAGATACCTGAACGTGAAGCTGCCGGAAGAGATGGAGTTAACGAGAGGAGGAGGAGGAAAGACCTTGTGAACTCGAGGGAGACAGGAAGAAAAGAGGGAAGAATACAGAAGTTAAAAAAATTAAAGAACGTGCGTGAGAAATACTGATACGTGAAGTTTAAAATAAAGGGGAAAGTACAACACAGATGAAGAAAGATGGAAAGATGCAGCTGTTAAAATAAAATAAAAAAGGAAAAATAGAAAGATAAAACAACGAGAATCAAAACATTACATAACAAAAGAAAGGATGAAGGTTAGAAAACAAGGGGAAAAAGCAAGAAAAGGAAAAAAATATTAAGACAAGGTAATAAGGAAATAAACGGTGAAAGAGGAAATAAAAAGAACAGGAAGAAATAAGAGTAAGAAAAAAAACCACTTCAGTCCTATATCTCGCCTCATCACATCCTCCACTCGACACACATATCCAACCAGAATCCCTCGACAAGGACATTGATTGCCCCCAAAACCTTTAAGGGCAAGAAGCAGGTCACTCACTAAGTTAACCGACCATCGACAATAACAGAAAAATCACCCATCGCTCCCCTCCCCTCCAGTCTCCTCTACCCTACGACCCCCTCCGCCCCCTCCCCCCACCCAGCCCTCTCCTACCCTCCCTCCCTCTCTCTTTCTCTATCCTACTTTCCCCCCTCCTCCCCCTTCCGGCAATCACCCCGCATCTCTTTCATCGGGCATTTAAATTCACCCCATTTGCATACCAGCCAGCGAGGAGGGCGGACGAACCGACGAGACTAGAGAGAATGGTAACTCTCTCTCTCTCTCTCTCTCTCTCTCCGCATCAGGTAATCAAGTGTCACTTTTTTTATCCCTCTAATCTTTTTCCCTTAATTCTTTTTCATCCTCATCGTGTTAAGTGTCGAAATGAAAAGTAATTACAAAGCCTTGAATCGCAATGAGCTTCCCACTTTCCCTGATAAGCCTCGTATTACTCGTTTATTTTTTTTTCCTGTTGTTTTTCTGCCCCATATTCACCTTGACACTTGACACACTTCACTTCAAACAGCAGCACATTTTCCTTTTAAGCTCATTTAGTCTTTTTTTTACTAATGGGTAAGCGGCTTTAACAATATTATGAAGAAAAAATGTTCAGGCTTCAACACCCCAACGCAGCAGGCTCTCCATGAAGTGTGTGCCTTATATAATATTATATATTTAGGGTTTCTCTTGTTGTCGTTAAGCGGTTTTAACATTATTTTGAACGGTTATTAGTGGAATTAGGGCAATCTTGCGGTCTAGCCTATTTGCCATGTTCTTCAACTCTCATCTTATTTTTCTTCTTATTTTTCGGTAATTAGTGGAATCAGGGAAAATCTTGCGTTCTAACATCCACGCTCTTCAAGGGTCTTCTTCTTCTTTCTTCTTCCTCCTTTTCCTCTTCTTCCTCTTCTTCCTTTTCCTTCTCTTCTTCTTCTTCTTCTTCTTCTTTAATGTCCTTGTTTTCCCTTATGGGGTTGGACGGCTTCAAGAGTCATCAGAGTTTTCGTGATGCGACCCAGTTTGGTTTTATGCATCCTCCTCACGACCAGCTGCCCTGTGCACGGTGTGTGGCCTGTGACCCACTACTTGGAAGAGACTTGTACTAGTCCATGTCCATAATAGGAGGAAAACGGACATACACATTACATGACTGGAGTCTCAGTATGTTCATCACGTCGACACTAACTGGTCTGGCAGCCTCCCACCCAGCCAGCCATCAAGCCACCCTTGCCCTGACCAGCTGACCCGTGGAGACTGTGATACGTTCTGCTGATATCTGCACATTTATTATGCCATTTCTTTGCCAAGTGGGGCGTACGACCCCTGGTTTACCTGCCTTTACACCCAGCAGAGTGATACATGTTAAAGCAAAAGGGTAGACAGTTTCCTTTCCCTTACTCTACCGCCACAAGATATAGTTAACCAGTTAAATAATTCAACCAACACCATTAGACGCACAGGAGTCCCGGCCGCCCCATGAACTGTACTGGGGACCTTCTGGGCTGAAAATGATGGATTCGAAGCGGTAAGCGAAAACGAATATGGGGAACGCTGAGTGCCACTTACCTTGATTGTCGGAGGGCGGGACGGAGGCGAGGCGAGGAGTGGTCATCAGGGTTACTCACTATTTTCTTCCGTTACACAATCTTCTGTTCCACAACACACACTCACACGCACTATTATCACTCGTTCGGACTTTACGTAATTCTTCACTATGTACTCCAATCACTAGATTCCAGTTTTCTAGTAGTCACTCGATAACTTTCCGTTTATGTAAACCGTTCCTCGTTAGTCCCGCAATTTCATCACTCACTAATCAATAAAACGAGCCGAACGCACATCGAGCGTCGGGGCCATGATGGATTGTGATATCTGCCCGGAAGGGTAAAGGAGATGTTGACATATT
Source organism: Eriocheir sinensis (assembly GCF_024679095.1). Lineage (NCBI taxonomy): Eukaryota > Metazoa > Arthropoda > Malacostraca > Decapoda > Varunidae > Eriocheir > Eriocheir sinensis. Next base: position 8,070,764 of record NC_066523.1, on the reverse strand, counting down.
TACAGGAGTCTCAGACAATCTCTTCCTGTTATTTCATTGTGTAGTATTTTGTGTTTGCAGTCGTGCCCTCGGCGGGGCCACCAGTAAGGACGATGCAGAAGACTTGTTCATGCTTAATTTGCTAGCTTGATTTGGTTACATTTCTTGTCGCAGATGGTTGCTTCAGTGCCAGACCTGAAAAGAATATAAAGTTGATCGATCAGGCAATGTGAGTGTAATTCATGATGAGGTGTTCTACTGCAAGAGGAAACATCATTGAGCCATGATCAAAGTGAACTGGTCACGTGTCATTTTGTTACAACTCCGTAAAGGAATCATAAATCATAAAAGAGGAAAACTAAAGCCTAAGTAAGGAATCAAAAAACGATACTCCCCGAAATACTGTTCTTCCATTACTATACAACCAGTAACAAAATATATCAACCTGAGTGACCTAACATTTATTCACGCCACTTTGATGATAAAACCATTCCTCGGTCAACACTTATCAACCAAAATAAGAGAAAAAATCATATAGTCACAAGGTATTATACTAAATCAAACTAAAAGAGCCTACTCTCCCTGCCCCCGTAGCTTGATTATTTTCATCTCATACTGCTGCAACAATAAACATCTACCTTCCTGTTTACCGGGAAATTCATATTTTTTTGTGCTCGGCCGCCGCGTCGGATGTATTTAGAGAATTATTAGCTTTCAGCAATGGGCGGCGCACTCATCTGTTCAGCGTTCATTTGATACAACCTCTGATTTAATTCACGTTTTAAATAAACATGAAAAAGTACGGGGGAGGAAATTAATTGGATCCGTGTGTGTGTGTGTGTGTGTGTGTGTGTGTGTGTGTGTGTGTGTGTGTGTGTGTGTGTGTGTGTGTGTGTGTGTGTGTGTGAGAGAGAGAGAGAGAGAGAGAGAGAGAGAGAGAGAGAGAGAGAGAGAGAGAGAGAGAGAGAGAGAGAGAGAGAGAGAGAGAGAATGTGCGTGCAACTAACGTACAAGCGTTTTTTCAAACTCGTCCCCTACTCATTAAAATAATGCTTTACAAACACAAAGGCACACACAAAGACACACACACACACACACACACACACACACACACACACACACACACACACACACACACACTCGACACCTGCCTCAACAAAATTTCCTTAATAAAAAGCAAGGTGACGAGGGCTCCACGTGAGGTTCAGGTGCTTCTTATTCTCTCGTTTCTTACTGAGCCTTTGTATCATGTTATCTCGTCCTTCTTTCCCTCCCTTCTTCCCTTGTGGCGGTGCTCAGATGACTATAAAACACACCTGTCACTTCCTGCACGCCCTGAGCAGGTGTGGCGCCCAGGTAGGAGTCGTCACACTATCTCTCTGCACCATCTCCCCTCGGAACCTATTGACGTCACAGCCGAGGCCCGCAAAAGCCGCGCCGTGTTGGGACAAGCCGACGTTGACCCCTGACCGAGATCTCAGGGCATGGCTGACCCACCTTAGCAGATTCCTTAGCCTCGGCTCGGCCTCAAACACGGTGCCTTTGTCTAAGTGTGTGTGTGTGTGTGTGTGTGTGTGTGTGTGTGTGTGTGTGTGTGTGTGTGTGTGTGTGTGTGTGTTTTAGAAAATTCCTCATGTTAAGCTTTTTTTTTTAGGTGCTGCTCATAGCGCCGGTAGGCTGTCTTGAGGGGCCTCTTGGGCGACCCCAGCCCGTTAGTAGCGAGGGCGAATTTTATTTATAATGGCTGATGTGATGCATGACTTGCTTGGCCCATGCTGCCCCCGGTGCTCCAGTTGAACGAAGTCACTGAAGTTAGAGTTGATTGAAGATCTGGGCAGCATGTGGGTAATTTTCCGCAACTTGGCAATGGTTTGAAAAGTCCAAATATTTCGGTCGGACTCGAACCTAGGTCCACGGTAACACCACGCCCCATTGTTTATTTTTTTATGGACTCAATAAAAAAATATAATGTATTTAACCGGCCTCTCAATGTGTGTGTGTGTGTGTGTGTGTGTGTGTGTGTGTGAGAGAGAGAGAGAGAGAGAGAGAGAGAGAGAGAGAGAGAGAGAGAGAGAGAGAGAGAGAGAGAGAGAGAGAGAATATCTACGTCATCATCTTGCATACTAAAGTCTCGCCAGTCCACTGCAGTGCGCCTTATGTAATAGTTTCTCAGCGACCTCAATTTCCTTCATTTAAGTACAGAGTGAATGTCCTGATGTCAAGGCTTTATTTCACATCACAGTAGACTCCATATTACTTGCGACATGTTAGCAAAAGGAAGATTTGAGTGTTAAGGTGGAAATAGTGGATTCTGTTCTCAGCTTTATTCTTAAGTGCATTTTTGTCTTTAATAGTTTGCATGATGACGCGAGATTATGGACTCACGATGCACTACACTGAAAACTTGTAGCCGGAAAAAATTATGGAAAATAGCTGAATGTGTGCTTTTGTTACTCCCAAAGCGTAATTACTCCCATTCCCGTGTTATGCGTGTCATGGCGTCTCTTGCCTCATAGCCGTGTTATGCTCCTGAATCCTGATGTGTAGTGTGCTGTGCGTATCCTGATGAAATGGGTCGAGTTAATCCGATGGAATGGCGATAGTTATTCCGCTCAAAGAAAACCAGGAAAAAGCAATGACAACCAACAATCCTTACACTCCAGTCCAGATTCCTACCCTTCCCCAGGCAGCTACAGCACCTACACATTAAAACATCAGTAAGAACATAGAAAATAACACAAGCCTGTCTGTCAGCACAAATAACTAAACAGCTCATCAGCGTGGTTTACTCCTCTTTCTCCTCCTCATCCTCGATCCTCCTCTTCCTCCTCCTCAATCCTCCTCCTCCTCCTCGATCCTCCTCCTCCTCCTCCTACCCCTCCTCGATCCTCCTTCCCCTCCTCCTCCTCCTCTTCCTCGTCCTCCTCGTAAGCTATGAGCGCTCGAGAGTCTTGCCTGGAAAGCAGGAGTTTGCAGCAAATCACACAGGCTGTGCGCCAAAGCTTTCAAACTTTCGTCTCGAGATCAGAAGCACTGAAGACGGGATAAAGGGAATAAGAAAAAACGGGGAGAGGGAAGGGAGGGAAAGGGAGGGGAGGGGAAGAGAGAGAGAGAGAGAGAGAGAGAGAGAGAGAGAGAGAGAGAGAGAGAGAGAGAGAGAGAGAGAGAGAGAGAGAGAGAGAGAGAGAGAGAGACGGACAGACACAGACAAAGACAGACAGACAAATAGACAGACAGACAGACAGACTGAAGCGGACAGACAGACATAGACATACAGAGAGACAGAGACAAACACAGAAATTTGAAAAAAAAAAGACTAGGAAAGGTGAGATATAAAAGGAGAAACATAAATGAAGAGTTCAGGAAGAGAAGCAAGATCGCACTACACTTCAAGGTGAGAAAAAAATACAGTACAACCAGATAAAAAAAAAAAAGTGAAAAGAAAACGAGAGAATATCCTGGCCCAAACGAGATGACAGGCACAAACACGCGGCAAGCCCAGCACACCCACCCGCTAACATTCTCTGCACTTGACGGGAACGTAAAAACAAAAACAAAAACTCTTTATTGATGACCTGCCAATAAAGCGTAGCGGATCTATTAATATGGGTTCCCAAGGTCCGTCCACACACACACACACACACACACACACAAACCCTCACAGTAGGAGCACCTTTGTTCGTGAATTTATTGTGCAGCTGACGCCACAAACCGCCAAATTAAAATCGACTGTATTCTGAGGTTATTTGATGTAAGCACGACAATTGAACAGCCGCTTGTATATACGGACGACCTTCTATTGTATTAAATGCATGCGTACCACAGGTAAATAGAGGCACCAGGAGTAAACACCAGAGTAATAATGTGCTTGGCTGGAATAACAGACCAACAGCAACAACAATAATAACAATGAAAACGATAACAATGACAACATCAATGACAACGTTAATTTGGACCGCGTCGTGTGTAGTGTTCATAAGTGCCTTAGTATCTCTCTCTCTCTCTCTCTCTCTCTCTCTCTCTCTCTCTCTCTCTCTCTCCAATCATTTCCGTTTCCCTCTTCCTATATTCCTTTTCTTCTCTACCGCAAAAAAAAAAAAGAAACGAAAAAAAAAGTATCTTGTGACAACCGCATTACAATAACAAGAACAAAAACAGCATTAGCAACAGAACAACCGCAAGACACCACCACCACCACCATCACCACATTCATCACCACCACTATCACACCACCGCGTTCAGTTTCATCCACCACCTGACATCCTTCACCGTGCGATTTGAGACCCGCGTTGAAACAATTTTCCTTCGCCACGCAGCCAGCGCCACAAAGGGAGATAAAAGACAGCAGCGCACTTGGCCTCAGCAGTCTCCTCCATGTAACCTTCCATCTTCTATCGTCTTAATTTACCCTTTAACTTTTACTTTCCTACTTCCTCTCCTTTTTCCTCCAAGCAGCCTTTCCTCTTTTCTCTCGTCTTCTCTTCATTTACCTTCTCTTCATCTGCTTTTCCTCTTTTCGTATTCCTTTTTCCTTTTCGTCTCGTCTGTTCTTTCCTCATCACTTTTCTTCTTTTGTCTTCTCACATTTCTTATTTCCTCGCCTCTGGAATTCTCTTATCTTCTGGGCTCAATCTTATAACTTATTTCCTTTCCATAACTTCTCTTTCTCTCTTCCCCCCAATCTCCAACTTCCCTACTAACTGGTCTCCTGCTCCCTTATCTTCTCACTATAGTTTCCTTCTCTTTACTCCTCTTTCTATCCTTCCTCTCTCCTTCCAAATCTCTCACACCCTAGTAACTGGCGTGGCGTGGCGGGCGGGGCGGGGGAGGGGTTCCGATATGTCGTGCCGTGCCGTGGTTGCATCAGGACGAGCGCGCTCACCACCCTCGCCTGCCGCCCCTCATCAAACAAATGGGGACCGGTAATGTAGCTACTCACAGGGAGGGACAGCAGGTCGTGACGCGCGGGCGGAGGGAGGGCTACGGTTTGTTACAAGTGGCAGGGCTGTCTGTGGTTGAGCGACGGCTGACTGACTGACTAGCTGATGTGATGGGGGGGTTGGATTTTCTTTTGGTGTTGGAAATGCATTGATGATGGATGGTGAGGAGAGAGGAGGAGAGGAAGGGAGAGAGGGATAAGAGGGGTGAGGAAGTGAGGGCATGAAAGACATAGGGAGGGAAGGAGTTTGGACAGAGAGGGGAATAGTTTCAGTGAAGGAGAGAAAGGGAGAGAGAGAAGGGGAGAGAGGAGTGTTGCAATGTGGGTATGAAAGAGAGGGGGAAGGATACAATGGGAGTAAAGAAGGTTAAACAGATAGGGGAATAGTGTGTGTAGTAGAGCAAAGGGGAGAGACAGGGATAGATAGGTGGGGAAGTGAGGGGATAAAAGACAAGAGGAGAGAAGGATATATACTGTGAAAGGAAAGGAGTATAAACAGAAAAGGGAATAAATAGTTCAGTGCGGGTTGGAAACAGGAGAGAGAAAGGAAGGAAGTGAAGGAGAGATGGAGATATGGACATCATGGGAGAGGGAAATAAATACACAGAGAAAAGGAGGGAGAGGAACAAGCAGAGGGAGTGAAGGAGGGGGATGGGGAAAGGACTATAGTGGGTGATGGAAATACATAGGAGAGAAGAGGAGGGAGTGGGGGCAAAGGGTAGGAGAGTGAGTAGGGAGGACAGAGTGAGAGCAAGGAAGGGAGGAGGATAAAGCGATTGGGTTAAGTGAATAATGGGAGGCTGGGGCGTTTGTGGTTTAGTTCGTGGGTTTATCAGGCCATCACTCAGCGCAGCGGCGGGCCAGCATACGGGAGGCACAAGTCACGGGGTGGTTGTGGAGGAGAAACACAAGATAGACTGATGTGTGTGTGTGTGTGTGTGTGTGTGTGTGTGTGTGTGTGTGTGTGTGTGGTACATGGATGATTTTACTTATTATTTTTTTACAGCGAAGATGGACTAAAGGATAAAAAAAAAAGTATAACAAAAAATATATACAGCAAAACTCTTAACCATTATAATAGAAAAGGATGTCAGAAGAAGAAAATCATATGTAAAGACACGCATATATACCCCATTAATTAAGTTACTCTTCAAGGAAAAAAAAAGAAAGTTAATGGAACAAAAATAAGGCTGAGAGGAGATAACGACAGGACAGTTACTCTTAAAAACCCACTAACCTGATAAAAACAATAAACCTCTTACTCCTTAATCTTAAATACGCTGGACAAACTAAACAAAAAATGCGGATATCACTAAAACGAAAAATTAAAAACACACACGAAATGAAATGAGTGATTGAAAGGCAGCGAAGTGGAGGAGTTAAGAGCGGGAGAGAGAAAGAGTAAGAAGGAAACACACACTCAGTGAAATCCTGAAGGAAAAAAACAAAGAAAAGAAAAACTCGACAAAGACCGATGACATAAATGGCAAGAGGAGGAGGAGGAGGAGGAGGAGAAGGAGGAGGAGGGATGATAGAGGGAGGAGGAAAATCGATCAACGGGGGCAATGGAGAAGGGAAGGAGAGAGAGGGGGGCGGGGGGAGACCGGAGACAGAGAAAGAGAGGGAGAGAGGAAGGGAGAAGGAGGGGAGAGTAGGTAGGAATGAGGTAGGGAGGAGGAGGAGTGGGGAGAGGAAGGAGAGCAATGGAGGCCCGACAACTCCCTCCTTCATCCCTCCACTCCTCCAATCCCTCCTTCCTACTCCCCCAACACGCTTCGCTTCGCTCTTTCCTTTCTCGTCCACCTCTTTTGTCCCTCCTAAATTCCATCTGACAAGTCTCACCCTCGTCCTTCCCCTTCGCCACACGAGGACTTGAGAGAGTTTCGAGTTTCCTCCGGCGTCCTTTGCGTCAGAGTGGATGTTGGATGGGGCGAGGAAAAGCTATTGGGTCCACGGTGCCGCAATGGGCCAGAAGGAGGAGGAGGAGGAGGAGGAGGAGGAGGAGGAGGAGGAGGAGGAGGAGGAGGAGGAAAACAAGGAGGAAGAAGGTCGAGAATAAGGACAAGAAGTGAAAGAGGGAAGGAGGAGGAAAAGGAGGCGGAAAACAAGAAAGAAAGGAAGAAGGCCGAGGACGAGAGGGGTAAAGAAAGAAGGGAGAAGGTTAAGTATAAGAACAGAGAAAAGGAGAAGGAGGAGGAGGGAAACGATTAGAATGAGCACTAGAAGGAAATGGAAAAGGAAGAATGAGAATAACGTTAAGAATAAGAAGGAATAGTAAGTGGACGAATATGACCAAGAAGAATTCAAGTTAAGGAAAAGCAGTCGAAAAAGATAGAGAGATGAAGGAAGATGAGAAAGACCAAGACAATGAGGAAGAAGTTCAGGGGCAGATTCAGCACTTCCCTTTGGCTACTACTACTACTACTACTACTACTACTACTACTGCTACTACTTCTACTACTACTACTACCACTACCGCTACTACTACTACTTCAAGGCCTAAAATAACTATAAAGGGTCTGAGAATAGAAAGGTTAAGATGCTCCCCCTAAACTATAAACTTAATCGTGTTTCTATTGAAGCTAATGAGTGACGAGATAAAAATTACAAAACGACAATAATAGTGGTTTCGGAAAGCTTAAGTACGTATATAGGCTTCCTCTAGCATCCACGTTTCCTATTATATGTATTACGTGTCAGTGAGGGGCGGTGGGGGGTGGGGGGAAGGCTGAATGAGACGGGGAATCTAATGGGTAATGTTCCATGGAGGGTATGTATGTCCGAGAGAGGGTGAAATGGGGCGTTTATATATGGGGTGAATGGGGAGAAAAGGGGAGACAGAGAAATGGTTGACATGGAGACGATAGGAATAGAAGAAGTAGGTAGGAGGTTGGTAATAATGTGGAGAAAGGAGGGAGGGAGAAATGCAGATGGAGATTGTGAGGATAGAAGTAGTATGTAGCAGTAATAGTTAATAATAATGTCCATCCGAAATTGATCTCTTTTGGCCACTCAACTCGATTTTCTTTTGCAGGAGAAGCGCTTGGGGAAGACTTTTTTGTTTTCTTTGTTTTGCCTTTGAGCGCTTTCCTTAACTATAAAAAAAGATGGAGGAGTAGTAGTAGTTTAATGAGTGCTTGTTGAAATCGTCTTGTTTAGAAAAGAAAAAGAAAACATTATGAGGAAGCGAAGCGAAAAATATAGCAAAGGTGATAGAGACGGAAAAGAAAAAGAAAAAGGATAGGAGAAGGAAGAGAAAGATGAAGAGGAGGAGGAGGAGGAGGAGGAAAAGGAAAGGAGAGGAAAGGTGGTGGTGATCTTTGTTCCTCGGCCTGGTGGTTAGAAGAGAAAGAGACCACCACCATTTAGGAGAAGGAAGAGAAAGATGAAGAGGAGGAGGAGGAGGAATAGGATAGGAGAGGAAAGTTAGTCAATAATGGTGGTGGTGATCTTTATTCCTCGGCCTGGTGGTTAGAAAAGAGACCACCACCATTAACTCCCTTCCCCCCCCTCTCCTCCCTCTTTCACAAGCGCCTTCGCCATCTTTCACGTCATTCATAATCTACCACCGTCAGTCTCTTTCCCACACTCCCTTCCCCTCACTTCGTAACCCGATCCTGAGCAGCGAGCAGCGTGGGTGTCACTTCCTCCCGCCAATTGGAGTATGTCGTGTGTGCAAGCCAATAATAATACATACCCAACCCCCGTTTTCTTTCTGACCATCCCTCTTACCATGTCTCTTTCCTAGCACTCAATCATCGCCCCCTTCTCCCTGGTCTCTCTCTGTCTCCGTTACTCTGTCATCTATCCGGCGTTCCCTTTTGCTACGCCCCAGTGCATGCAGCCCCGTCCCGCCAGTCTTTGATCATGGCTGCACAGTGATAGTCTAGTGGTTATCGAGTGTAATCTAATGCCTGCCTGGGAAGGGAACGGAAGGGAAGGGGAGCCGTGTAAGGCGTGAAGAGTTTGTGTGTGTCTGTGTGTGCGTATGTTCGCTTTATGTTAGCTCTTTAAGTTAGCTAAGTCGTACGGATCGTTCCAAATAGTATGCTCACAATATCAAGAAAAATGTTACTCTAATAAAAAACTGAGTAGGTAAAAGTTAGGAGTATATGCGGCGGTGCTCATCTCCGTAAAATACAAAAGTAAAAGCCAAAAAAAAAAGAAGTTAACGTTTATCGATCTTAATCATGACAAGAGTTTCCTTTCCACACCTGAACTCAACTTTCAAGAGCCATTTTTACTTCTACTGTAAGTACGAATTGAAATAGTGCGCCGGAGATGAGTTCGAGGCTATATATATATATATATATATATATATATATATATATATATATATATATATATATATATATATATATATATATATATATATATATATATATATATATATATTACAAACTGACGAAATACCCAAGCCGCAGCTGATATCACGACGTTACAACACCACACACGACCTGTATCCCCCCCGTCGAGCAATAACAGAGGCGGATGGATATAGAATATTATTATAGATAGATGCGTCACCGTGCCGCCGCATTAATACATCATGAAGCCCGCGTGTAATCTCAGCAGGGAAGCCAAATATAAACCCCAGCTCAGAGAGAAAAATAGAAAAATAGGAAACCATGATACGATAGAAGGATAACGAAACAAGCTTCAACATGTCCCCAACACACACACACACACACACACACACACACACACACGAGATAGAAACAAATCCGTCACCACTTCCCACGCATTCAATTCACGATCAAAAGTATAGGAAAAAAAACAAGAACGGAGAGAGAGAGAGAGAGAGAGAGAGAGAGAGAGAGAGAGAGAGAGAGAGAGAGAGAGTGTACGAGTGGGGTAAAAGAGGTGAGTGTTTGCGCGGCGGCGTGTGGTGTGTAGTGTTGTGTTGTTGAAGTCTGACCTACTTGGGAGATCAATTATGCCAGCGCCAGCAAGAGCAAAGATCACAGAACCAGATACGAGGCGAGGAGGGAAAGGGGGGAGGGGTAGGAGAGGGAGGGATAGATGGTAGAGAGACAAAGAGGATGGGAGGGATAAAGAAAGAGGGGGGAGGGGAAGTTACGGTGATAAGAGGCAGGGAAGAACGGAGACACAAGGGGGAGGAGAACGCAAGAAGAGAGGAAAGGATTAAAGGGAGGAGGAATAGAAAGACACAAAAAGGGACGGAATGGAATAGAGAAGAGAGGGGAAAAACAAAGAATGGAGGAGAATCAAAGAAAGAAGGAAAAGAGAGAGACTGAGAACTAAGAAAAGAGAAGGAAGGCACGAAGGGAAAGATGATAAATAGGAGGGCGAAAGAGAAACACGAAGAGAGGAAGTAATACAGGAAAGGAAGGCAATAGAGTAGGGAAGGAGAGGGAGGGAGGATTAAAAAAAGGCACGAGGGAGAGGAGAGGAGAGGGGGAACCAGGAGCAAGGAAGGGCTGATGAAAAAGACGAGATAAGAGGAGGGAGGATGAGAGCTAGGAAGTAACTTAAGGAGGGTAGGAAGAAGGGCAGGATAAGAGGGAAAGGAGGCAAAAACAATTACGCAAGAAAAGACAGGGAAATTGTGTAAGACATGGGGCGATGAAGTGAAGGTGAGTTGAGTTGAGATGAGGTGAGGTGAGGGAAAGAATGACGATAACAATAAGGTAGAGCAAGATACCACAACACAGGTGATATAATTAATACCAAGAAACGCTGCTCATCAAGCCATACAAGTAGGGAGGAAGCGAAAACAAGACAGAAATAATTATACGCCTGAGAAAAGTAGAACGTCGACCTAAAAATTGTACGTTGTTTGTGTTAGTGTGTGTGTGTGTGTGTGTGTGAGGTTGGGGGGAGGGGGAGGCGTAAATATCGCGAATAACGAAACGAAATGAGACAATAAATAACGAAAGGAAAGAGAGAGAGAGAGAGAGAGAGAGAGAGAGAGAGAGAGAGAGAGAGAGAGAGAGAGAGAGAGAGAGAGAGAGAGAGAGTTACCAGGTAGAGTTAAGTAGGCTAGAAAAAAAGCATTGAAAATAAATATGTAATCAGTGGTTGTATTTTTACCTCATGTTCGTTTCCAAGGTGAGTCCTGGAGCGAGAAATGCCACTCCAGATGTCAGAAAAAACGAGAATACTCTTGAAGATCGTGGAATGTGTGTGGAAATATGGACAACACAACACTTCAGACTTTTTTTTTACAGATAAGGAAGCAGATTAAGGGCAACAACAAAAAAGGAAATGGAGGGAGGCACAGAGGACGGGAGGGACAAAAAAGAGGGGGAGGGAGGGGGAGAATGGGAGGTATAGGGAGGATGGGACACAGAGGAGGGGGGACGACAAAGCTCAACAGAACGCCTTGCCATGGATAAGACAACACGACACTGAACAATCGACAATACATGAAAACTTACTTAAAATCATAGACAATACAATACATCAAACCACTGAAAATGATCAACACAACACAAAACTCTAAACCATGGATAGCACAACGATTACAACTCATCCCAACATCAACACATCAAACAACTTTAAAATATGAAAAAAAAGCTTGAAATTATGGACAACACAACACAACACAAAAAAAAAACTTCAAACATGAACGCAACCAGTTTAACCATCGACAGTACAAACCTTAAAAAGTCAAAATCTTCACGGGATTAGCAGTAAAATACAATTCAATAATACGGAAAATTTTACCACACGAGTCAAAGAAAACATTGCCTCTGAAATGCGAATAACATACCATTACATAACACCAATTACGAGTAAAAGGTGAATATCCGACCATCATATAACACCAATTCCAATCCCACGATCACATAACACCATTCCCAAGTACGAGTGTAAATACAAAATGTTTTCCACTTCGAAAGAGGAAATAACAACAACTTCATAACACATTAATTTGATATCACACAACGAAAATATAGAAAAAAAACATCGCTATCCAACACAAAGCAAAATTCAGACCAACTTCAAAATAGCTTACACAATATTTTCCGAGGATATGAAGCTTATTAGTGAAGCCCCAATGAACACCCGAGTGAAAGGGTGTTGACGTTGTTTGTTCGCTTGGCTGCCTTGTGTGGCGACCTGCCTTTATTCTTAGGCAGGGAAAGGGGCAGATAGAGGGACACACACGTAGGTAGGTCGGTGCGCGCGCGTAGGCTGGTATAGAAGGTTAACGCCAGACTTTATAAACATCGCATCAGTATTCAATAAGTTATATATGTGGCAAGTTTGGAGTTTCAGTTTCATTTCTGGGACGAAGTTTTATGCAAAGGTGTTGAATTTTCACATTAAGTCGACGTATTACAAATTCAGTCGTAAAATATAAATAAAATAAAAATTCAACAAAACCAATTAACTACACAATGAAACACGGATCAAAAAAGACAAATCAGCCACATTATAAAGACTAATACGGCATTTAGAAACAAATCCGGCGTGATCTCAGTATCCTTAAACGTATCGAGCTCCGTTACGACTATTTTCCAGGGCCACAGAGAAGATTAACCGGGTTTTTATGGATAATTTTTTTCCAGTTCAAGATCAATAGGATCACAAGACATTCCATGAAAATCCCAACAACTTCTACGAGAGGCTCTTCAAACAGGCGAACAGAGGTAACGCTACGTCTAAAAATACGGACGTTAAGACTCTTAGCTACGAGTACATAGTGTGGGAACATCGGTTGACCTCCTTCCCTTGTGACGCTCTTCTAAGTAGCACACAAGTGAACTTTTTTTTCAGATAATCAGTTTAGTAGGTGGACAGTTAAACAGGTAGACAGGTGAGGTCGATGCTATCTTCCTCTTCTTCTCTCTGACCTCCGCGACCACCTGTGCTACCTGCGTCTGCTCCACTTAAGCCTGACCTTCATTTACCACCTGTATGGTTAGCTATAATGCAACACCTGGGAAACACCTGCACCTAGATTTTCCAAAGGGTGGGACTCATCCTGTGACTCATGATTACTTCACTTCTGAATAACCTTAACACTCATTTACTGGTGTTCAATGGGGAAGGAGGGAAGGGAGGGGGTAGTGGGGAAGAGAGAGAGAGAGAGAGAGAGAGAGAGAGAGAGAGAGAGAGAGAGAGAGAGAGAGAGAGAGAGAGAGAGAGAGAGAGAGACTGACATACAGACATAGACAAAAAGATAAAGACAGATACAGACATACAAACACTGGCAGATAATATAACTAAATAATGAATTATGAGAAGGAAGAAACTCAAGAGCATAAGTACGAATCATTATTATATCAAAAAATAAAAACAATGAAAGGAAAAGACTGAAGTGAAACCAGACAACAAGATGTGACACAAGAGGAAGAGGTCGCGGCGGTGGAAAGGGTCGGAGCCTTCGCGAGACGAGGAATGAGGGGGGGAGGGCGGGAGGGCGACAGGAGCGAAATCAATGCAACACACTGATTAAAAGGGACGATTACTCTTTTTTCCCCCACACACAACTGGTTCTCTTATCATAGCTGTGAATCATGAGAGAGAGAGAGAGAGAGAGAGAGAGAGAGAGAGAGAGAGAGAGAGAGAGAGAGAGAGAGAGAGAGAGAGAGAGAGAGAGAGAGAGATTCACCACGGCCTGATCAAGTGCTGGACTAGTGATCTCCAGCACAATGAGAGCAAGCTCATTAGCCTATCTCTGGGTACTGTACTGATGTAATGTTAGGACCTTTAGGCCTACACACAACCCCCCCTCCCTTCCCCTTACTCAAGGGAGGATAGTAACCGCTCTTTGTCTGCAGAAAAAATCTTTCGGTCTCAGCGGGGCTCGAACCTCAGCCTGTCAAACCGGAGCCTGACTGCGAGAGCGCTGTGTGTGTGTGTGTGTGTGTGTGTGTGTGTGTGTGCTGCACAAAAGAGCAAGAGAAAGGGGAGCGCAGGGCGACAGTAAAAGGAAATGACAGGTTGATTAATCAGTACCTGTGAGTTAATTAGAAGGGGAGTTTGATCACCTGACCCGCGGGGATGCAAGGTAAAGGGTACGACAGGAATGGGGCGTTGATGCGTACCTTTAACACGCAAAGAATGAGGCAACTAATTAACAGACTTACAATAGCAGCAGTCACTGCACAGAAGGGCATGGGACTTAGTGTTGCCTGGCGCTTTAAATTAATGATAAAAGGAAACTCTCTGACAATACAAATAGAAACACACAATCGATAACGGAGGATACTTGTTAGAAATTAGGTAACTAATTAAGGCTTAACAATAGCAGCAGCCAGCACCACGAAGGAATAGGACTTGGCAAGAAAGAAGAAAGGGGAAGGAAGTAGTGGAAAGCAAGAGCATGGCGACTGAAAAGGGTGGAGGAACAGTGGCTGTGTGTTTGAGATGAGGGAGGAGAGGGAGGAGAAGGAAGAGAAGAAAAAGAATGAAAGAAAGTAAAAGAACAAAAGATAAACGTTAATTGGCATCGTGAAAACTCGTCGAAGCAGCTTACACAAGAACATGAGCGCTTAATAAGTCCAATGAGGAAATGCTCAGTAAAAGAAATTAAAAATAAAAGGAAAGCCAAGCAATATAATACTATGACACAGCAAACCATGATAAACGACGGGGCGAGATAAGATTTAGTACTACGTTTCCTCAAGATAAGCAGAGAGATAAGTCAGCCGATTATAATCTATGAATGCTTTATCACGCGAGACACGGCGGAGAAAACACTCAAACCTCCTTCACCTTTCGTCATTAGGGCATGGAGGGAGAGAGGAAGCAGCCTTGAGTTAAATGACGACTTTATCATGCACAAAACATCGAAAGCAAACAAACGTATCCGCCTCACTCTTCGTCGTCAAGGAAAACAAGAGCAGAGGAAACAAACAGACTTGAAGACGTGCAACTCATCAAGGTAAACACACAAAAGGAAAACAATGAAATCTTCTTGGCCTTTCATCTTCGAACGCAAGGAAGAATTGTGGAAAGAACTTCGAATATATGAACAACCTTTCACGCCAAATATAGCAGAGAAAACGCTTACATCCTCGTCACATTTCACCACTAAGCAAAAGAACGAAGGGTCGAGGGAAACCAGCTTGAATATGCACACTCTATCATGCCAAACACATCAAAGGAACACACATTTAACCCTCCTTCTCCGCCTTCCATCATCACGGTAAAAAAGAAGAGGAAAACAATCACATCATATTCACCTTTGATTGTCAGGGAGAGGAAGAACACGAGAAACAACCTTGAACATGACGCGTGCATGGAGCAGGTGGTGGTGGTGGTGGTGATGATGGTGACGAAGCAACACCACCACCACCACCACTCAGCCAGTAAACTCAAAAACGCTGCGTAATGCCGAATCATGACTGACAAACCTGAATAACCTGAAAACAATAAAGGAGGAGGAAGTGAACGAAGAGGAAGAGAAGGAGGAAGAGTTAGAAGAAAAAAAAAAGGAAGATTGGAAGAAAGTAAGAAGATAAGGAGGATGAGGAGAGGGGAGAGGAGTAGGAGGGAGATGAGCGGGAGGAGGAACACGAACAAGAACAAAACAAAACAAAAAAAGCATAAGAACTAAAATAATAATACATAATAAGGAACAGAAGAACAAAAAGAACAAAAGAATAAAAAAGAAAACTGAAACAAGACCACAACCAAAAAACAACAACCATCAGAACAAGAAACATAACAAGAACAGCACGAAGAAAAAAAAAAAAAAAAGATGAAGAGGAGGAGAAAGGGAGAAAGTAGCTTACGTAGGTAGGTTGAGGTGGTCGGTCAGTGTTGGGAAGTGGACGTGAACAATGATGGAGGGAGAAGCGGGTCACAGCAGCTGCCCCTCTTCCTCCACGCCTGAATGCACGCCACATGACCCCGGACGAATAAGGCGTGCATGACAATTTGCTTTGGAGGCTGAGCGGGGTCTTTTCAGGCGTGTGTGTGTGTGTGTGTGTGTGTGTGTGTGTGTGTGTGTGTGTGTGTGTGTGTGTATGTGGTAGTGGTGGTGGTGGGGGGGAAGGGGGAAGTGTGTGAGAGAGAGAAAGGGAAGAACTAGTTGCTATTTCTCAGTATGCAATGATTAGCTAGATTCTGAGTCCAGCAAAGTCGAGGCGTGCATGACAGTTTGCTTTCGAGGCTGAATGGGATCTTTTCTAACGTGTGTGTGAGAGAGAGAAAGGTAAGAACTAGTTGCGATTTCTCAGCGTTCAGTGATAACCTAGATTCTGAGTTCACCACAGTAAAACACACACACACACACACTACACATGTTATCTTCACTTTCCAGTTCTCCACAAGCCCTTCCCACCCCCTTTCACATCCCTCATACCGTACCACACCCTTTCACCGTCCCTGACCATAGTCTTCCACCCCTCACACGCCCCAAACCAATACAAACACCCTTACCCCACAAAAAGTAAACAATACATAACAACGCGCCGACCCACTAAAACCTTTACCCAAACAATCCTTCACCTGTAGTCCTTTACAAATACACAAACTTACCACAAAAAGGAAACCACACACCAACACCACAACAAATAACCCTCCTAACAACTATCGCCACTACCATAACCCCCCCTAGCCACAAGCCATCACTTTTCCATTTGGTCCTCCCTCCATATCTTCCAACCACACAGACGCTCATCCATCCACTCACACTCACAGCCGGTCATTCATTCATCTACTTACCGACTCATCCCTCCAGTCAGACATCCATCCATTTACCCAGCCAGACAGATACTTACTCATTCATCCACTCAACCAGACAGACATTCACTTTCCCACTCAGCCAGGCCATTTCATTATCCCACTCCCACTCACCCACCCAGACAAACACACTCACACGACCTACATCACCAACACTTTGCTCACCCATTCACCCAGCCAGTCACCTACCTACCTTTCCCCCTCACCCTCGACCCTCCCTTCCTCCTCCACTCTCTCTCCGGCCTTTGATATCCAATTAAAAGAAGCTGTAACGGGTCTCGATGTATACTGTGGGATCAGGAGGTCTCGGGGCACGGTTAGTTATTTCCGCTCGTAATTGGTGGTATTTCTGAGCTTACGTAGTCGGAGGAGGGAGCGGCGGGGAAGGAAGGAAGGAAGAGCGGACGGAGGAGGGAGAGGGAGTTTGTGAAGGAGGGAGAAGAGGGAAAGCGTGAAGATTGACTGTAAGGGCGGAGGAAAAGAGTAAAGAAAGAGGTGCTGCGTGTTGGAGACTGTGGAAGGGTGTCAAAGGGAGGTAAAGGAGGGAAAGAAACAGGAGAAAAAATGGAAGAAAAGAAAGAAAAGGAAAAGAACAAGGAGGATAGGATGTGGTGTACTGAATAATAAGATAAAAAAGGGGAGAGCGAAAAAGAGAGAGAGAGAGAGAGAGAGAGAGAGAGAGAGAGAGAGAGAGAGAGAGAGAGAGAATGGTGGATGTGTGAATAATTAACACTAAATGATTTTAAAAGAAAAAGAGATAGGAATGGCAGAAAAGGGAAGGAAATTGAATGAAAGGAAAGGGAAGGGAAGGGAAGGAAAGAGAAGGGAAGGGTCGGTAAGGGCGACGAAAGAATGATTATAAAAATGAAAGAATTATAGGTAAATAAAAATCAAAGAAAAAGAAAGAAGACACGAAGGAAAAGGAAGCTTAGAAAAATAGTAAGAGAATGGATAGCAATGAAAAGAAATTGAAGAATGAAAGGGAAGGAACGAAGGAAAAGGAATGAATATAAATGGGAAATGGTAAAGATAAAACTGCGAGGAAAAGCAAATTGATATAGAAGAGGGTAAAAGGAAAAAAAACAAATCAGATGGGGAAAGAGAGAAAGGAAAGGAGGAGGCTGGTGCTAGACAAAAGGAGAGGGAGAGGGGGAGGGAGGAAGAGAAGGGAGGAGCAAAGAGAATGTAGGTGAGGGAGGCAAGGCAAATGAGTGAACAAAGTGAACGGTACCGAGACTTGCCAAAAAAAAGAACAGCAAAAAGAAAGAAAAAAAAGGTGCGCATAAAAGGAAGGTAAGAAAGTGCGAGAGGGAGATAAAGGAAAATGAAAAAAAGGCAAAGAGGAAAGGAAGGGGTGCAGTGGCGGTAACAAATAGAGGTGACCTGATGGCAAGTAAATGAATAACATAACACGCCAAGGCAAAGAAAGAACTGCCGGGCGTGACGTGGCGAGAATAGGTGAAGTTACTAGTCTTGTAAGCTTCCATTCTCTCTCTCTCTCTCTCTCTTGTTCTTTCGTTATTTCTTTGGTTATTCTTTTTTTTGTGTGTGTTCTTCCTTTCGTTCTTTCGTTATTTCGTTCTTATTTTTCGTTCTCTCTCTCTCTCTCTAACACGCACACACACACACACACACCACAGCCTTCTGATTGTAATGTATGATGAGCATAAGAGATAAACACTATGATGAACGGTCCGATGTAAACCGATGCCAAACAGCTGATTAATAATGTGTTTTTTTTTGTGACTGTATATAAGACGATTTCCTTTTTTTTTTGTTGTTGTTGGATTATTTTTCTTATTTGCAGACCCATATTAGCGCTTACTCATGCACTGGGAGTTGACGTTGTTGTAAGAAACGTAAAGGAAAAGGTTTGAGCAAGCAGTTAGAGCAAGCATCAGTAAGTTGTTGTTTTTTTTCTTTCATATTGCATTTCCTTGCTCACCTGGCACATGTTACTCCTAGTGCTGCACCTGTTCGATGTCACCTGTGGAAGTTACTGTACTATACCTTTAATTTCGCCTTCATTAAGAGGATTATAGTGTATCGGCAGTATAGAGCCCAGCGGTATAAAGCAATATATATATATATATATATATATATATATATATATATATATATATATATATATATATATATATATATATATATATATATATATCAATGAAGTAACGGTACCTGCATGCACGAGCAAATAATTATACGACTTTCAACTGTTTCAGATGAACAAAGACCTTTTCTCTTTTTATGTCACTAATAAGGGAACAAAAGAAAGGCATTATTCAAAGACAAGACTGTAGTATAAAAGTAAACATAAAACATTAGCGAAATAACGGACACTATGCAGGATAAAAAAAAAAAAACAATACGCCTTCAATTGTATGATTCATAAACGTCTTTTCTCCCTCCAACATAAAAAGGGACAAAGAGAAAGGAAGAAATGACTCGCTTGCATCAGAAGGCCCACGCAACACACATGACCCGCAGGTTCAGTCCAGCGCGGCGAGGTGCGGACTGGGCGGGCCATTAGACGAGGTTCTGACTTAAGGCAAATACAAATAGCTAGGGATGGCGGCCCTGCATGACCCCTCCACGACCCTGGCGAGTGAAGGGGTGAGAGAGAGGCCCAGGGTCGTCTGTGTCGCCTGCAAGCAGAGGAAAATTGTCTTCTGGGCGAGCCATGACTAATATTAAGATGATATTGAGGAAGGTGGATCCGTGGTGTGTGTGTGTGTGGGGGGGTGGGGGGTGGGGGTGGGGGGGTCAGATAAACTTAGTGCTACCCCTGAGTACCAAACCCCGAAAGACACACACACACACACACGTCTAAAAGTGAATAAGAGTTACTCACGGAAGAAAGACACAAGCTTCTGATACAATAGACAAGCCATAAATGAAAAAAAAAATAAAGAAGGGAAAGGAAAGGCAAGAGAAGGGGAGAGAAGGAGAAAACATCTAACAGAAGACACAGCAGTAGGTCGATTAAAGGATGCTTCAGAAACGCTCTGTTGAATTAAGAAAAAAATATCTAGCGACGAGCGATTAACCGCCATGACTAAGACTGCTCCAACTCTCTCGCCTTGCCAGTGAAGGGGACCATGCGCCTTTCTTCCCCCTTTCTCCCCCTCCACCCTTTGACTTCCTCCCCCCCCTTTCCCCTTTCCTCCTTCAGTCCTTTCCTTTCTGCTCCCTCAGACCTCTGTCCTCCTCCTCCGCCTGCTCTGACCGCCGTGTCTTTGTCTTTCGCCCTCCGTCTGCCTGAGTGCTTGGCGGCTCCCCCTCGAGTGCTCGGAGGAAGGGCGGCAGGGTCACACGGCACCGCTGAGGGCACTCAAGGCGGCGTGGAGGCGATACTCTGCCTAGCCACACAACACTGCTGGCACGCACACGCACGCGCGCGCGCGCGCACACACACACACACACACACACACACACACACACACACACACACACACACTGGAATGTCCTCTTTCCCTTGCCTCTCCACCCCTCCTAGTAAAACACAAGAAAGACAGATATCAAAAGCGATGAAATACTTTTTCTTTATTTCACTTCAAGCTGACTGACTTTCAGGCGGGTGGGTGGCTTTGTGGAAGTATATATTGTTCTGAGCGCTGAGCAACAATTTTCTTGCTTCAGTGAAGTGGATAAAGGAAAGAAAGCGTTTCCCCACCTAACGAAGCGTTCCCCTGCAGTCAGCAGCGTGTCGGGGTTCGGACGGCGGGTACGGGAGAAGTTATAATGGGAACAACTCCAACGTGGCGCGGCGCGGCACGGCCTGTGTGGGCGAAAGTGCAGCGCGGCAGACCGTGAGCAATCCCTTGACTTGAAAAAAAAAAAAAAGGTTTGCCAGTGGAAAGAATGCAAATGGACGTTAAGTGTATATTCATGACACGAAATGAAGATCACTTCATACAAGCGATTCCTAAGGCAATAACAATTATGCTGAATCCAGAACAAAAAGTACATCCACGAGTGCGTTGCCAATGCAGTGCCCGGCCGTAGCCCTTTGTTGGGGCGAGGCGGCGCAGCAGCCTGTCGCCTCCGCCCCGCCGGGGACGGTGTTTGCACATGCAAATTGCACACCGGAAAAGAGGCGGAATGAATTTCATCCCGCATTGCGCGACTGGAAATGTTTCTAAACTGTTCACTGTTGAGATAAGTTCAATCTTTCACAACTAAGATAACAGTGGCCTGGGAGTCGGTAAAAACGTTTCGTGTTCAAACATTTCCTTTGCACAGTCATTGATCTCTTCACCTCCGGCGGCAGCAACCTTCCCACCAGTCACTCCCCTCCTCCTCCTCACCACTCACTCCCTGACTCTTCCTCACCACACACTTCCTCACTCTCCCCTGCCACTCATTCTCCTCCTCCTTCCATTCCTACACTCCCACTCTTTTCTTGGTTGCCTCCCCTCCCCTCCCTTCCCCCCTGAGAAGCCGGACTCGCCCCACTCGTCGGTTCAGTCACTGTGCCGAGAACACCCTCCAAGTAAACACGATATTTCATCCCCCGAAAAGTGCTGCAAAAGGCTTTATAAATATTTAAATTACCTTTGCTTCAACTGCACCGGCAGCGTGCACTGCGGCCGCACTGGCTGTAGCCAGGCAAGCAGAGAGAGCTAAGCTAGTAATTATCTGGTGATTTCAGTGAGTGCACATTTCCACGTTTAAGCCGCCTGCAACAACCTCCTCGCATTAGGGATATATTTGGGGAATTCGTGGTCATTAAGCAGATGCGTGTCTTACTGTACTTTGCCAAGTTTGATTCATTTATAATTCAAGCTGAAAAAAAATGTACCATGAAAGAGCTTCACAGAGGGAAGGGGCGGGACGGGCTGGGCGTGGCGCGAGGGAGCGCGGGGGGCCTAGGCGGGGCGGGCCTGAGTGTGGCCGGTAGGGGGGGGGCGGACGGGGATGGCGAGGAGGCGGCGGGAAATGAGGAGCAAAAAGAACACAGCAGACAAGGTGGAAGCAGAGGAATGCAGAGTGTTTATTTTTAATAGGGACTGGTAAA